>NW_027590467.1:132500-205000 GCF_964213995.1 Mustelus asterias
CAGTGGGGATGTGCGGGGGGGGAGTGTTTCACACAGAGGGTGGTGGGGGCCTGGAATGCGCTGCCAAGTGAGGGGGTTGAGGCAGACACATTAGCCACATTTAAGACTTATCTGGATAGACAGATGAACAGACGGGGAATAGAGAGATACAGGCGGTTGGTCTGGATAGGACAATGTGATCGGCGCAGGAGGGCCGAAGGGCCTGTTCCTGTGCTGTACTGTTCTTTGTCTGCGTGGGTTTCCTCCGGGTGCTCCGGTTTCCTCCCACAGTCCGAGAGACGTGCTGGTTAGGGTGCATTGGGCCGTGCTAAATTCTCCCTCAGTGTAACCCGAACAGGAGTGTGGCGACTCGGGGATTTTCACAGTAACTTCATTGCAGTGTTAATGTAAGCCTCACTTGTGACTACTAATAAATAAACTTTAAAAACACACACAGACACACACAGAGGTGCTGAGAGACAGGAGCATACACGCAAGAAACACGTGAGCAAAAACAACACATGGGCAAACGCACATACACACGCAACACATAGAATCTAGAAGCAGGAGGAGGCCATTCGGCCCATCGAGCCTGCTCCCCCACTCATTTTGACCATGGCTGATCATCAAATCCATTATCCTGATTCCCCCCGCTTCCCCCCCCCCCATATCCCTCGATCCCTTTAGCCCCAAGAACGATATCTAATTCCTTCCTGAAATCACACAACGTTTTGGCCTCAGCTACTTTCTGTGGGAGTGAATTCCACACATTCACCACCCTCTGGGTGAAGAAATTTCTCCTCACCTCAGTTCTAAAAGGTTTACCCCTTATCTTCAAACTCTGACCCCTAGTTCTGGACTCCCCCCACCATCGGGAACATTCTTTCTGAATCTACCCTGTCTAATCCTGTTAGAATTTTATACGTTTCTAACACACACACAGAACACACACAATGCGACGCTATAGTTACGAAAGCCCCACCAACGCCTCTACTTTCTCAGGAGACTAAGGAAATTTGGCATGTCAGCTACGACTCTCACCAACATTTACAGATGCCCCATAGAAAGCATTCTTTCTGGTTGTATCACAGCTTGGTCTGGGGCTCCTGCTCTGCCCAAGACTGCAAGGAACTACAAAAGGTTGTGAATGTAGCCCAATCCATCACGCAAACCAGCCTCCCATCCATTGACTCCGTCTACACTTCCCGCTGCCTCAGAAAAGCAGCCGGCATAATCAAGGACCCCACGCACCCCGGACATTCTCTCTTCCACCTTCTTCCGTTGGGAAAAAGATACAAAAGTCTGAGGTCACGTTCCAACCGACTCAAGAACAGCTTCTTCCTTGCTGCTGTCAGACTTTTGAATGGACCTATCTTCACCCTATCGTTAACTGTAACACTATATTCCGCACCCTTCCCTTTCCTTCTCCCCTATGTACTCTATGAACAGTATGCTTTGTCTGTACAGTGCACAAGAAACAATACTTTTCAGTGTATCCCAGTACATGTGACAATAATAAATCAAATCAAATCAATCACTGAACATGTACACACAACATGCATTCAAAACACGCGCACAGAACACGCACTCAAAACACGCACTCAAAACACGCACTCAAAACACGCACTCAAAACACGCACTCAAAACACGCACTCAAAACACGCACTCAAAACACGCACTCAAAACACGCACTCAAAACACGCACTCAAAACACGCACTCAAAACACGCACTCAAAACACGCACTCAAAACACGCACTCAAAACACGCACTCAAAACACGCACTCAAAACACGCACTCAAAACACGCACTCAAAACACGCACTCAAAACACGCACTCAAAACACGCACTCAAAACACGCACTCAAAACACGCACTCAAAACACGCACTCAAAACACGCACTCAAAACACGCACTCAAAACACGCACTCAAAACACGCACACAGAACACGCACACAGAACATGCACACAGAACACGCACTCAAAACATGCACTCAAAACACGCACTCAAAACACGGACACAGAACACGCACACAGAACACGCACACAGAACACGCACACAGAACACGCACACAGAACACGCACACAGAACACGCACACAGAACACGCACACACAGAACACGCACACAGAACACGCACACAGAACACGCACACAGAACACACACACAGAACACGGCGATGTATATCCCGTTACATATATGTAGATTACCGAGTTAAAGCAGGAATAAACTGGATAACCGATGCAGTAATTCTACAACTATTTAAACCGGACACTGAATGAGATCTGAACAGGATCCCCAGTGTGTTCAGTGGGCGGAGACGCAGCTCACTGAGCTGCTGCTTCTTGCAGGTTAATCCCACATTCGATGGCGGGTCGGCAATGGCCTCTGTTGCCAGCTGGTGGGGAGGAGGTAAGCCCAGCTTCCCCTTATGGGAAACTCGTGCACGAAAGGATCAGGAACGCTGCCTCCCAAAGCTGAAGAGCCAGCTCACATTCACTCTATGGTCCTGAATGGCCTGGTGTAGGGGGTGCTTGGAGTTAACCAACACTAGGGCCCAGAAAGACCAAAAACCCATAGGATATAGGGGCAGAATTAGGCCATTCGGCCCATCGAGTCTGCTCCGCCATTCAATCATGGCTGATCTGTCTCTCAACCCCATTCTCCCGCCTTCTCCCCATAACCCTTGATCCCCTTACCAATCAAGAACCAGTCACTCAATGACCCGGCCTCCTCTGTGGCAATGAATTCCACAGATTCACCACCGTCTGGCTGAAGAAATTCCTCCTCATCTTGGTTCTAAAGGGTCGTCCCTTCACTCTGAGGCTGTGTCCTCGGATCCCAGTCTCTCCCACTAATGGTGTCCTGGGCCTCGGCTCCTCCCTCTGCGACTGGATCCTGAACTTCCGAACCCACAGACCACAATCAGTAAGGATCGGCAACAACACCTCCTCCACGATCATCCTCAACACCGGTGCCCCACAAGGCTGTGTTCTCAGCCCCCTACTATACTCCTTATACACCTATGACTGTGCGGCCAAATTCCCCTCCAATTCGATTTTCAAGTTTGCTGACGACACCACCGTAGTGGGTCGGATCTCAAACAATGACGAGACAGAGTACAGGAATGAGATAGAGAATCTGGTGAACTGATGCGGTGACGATAATCTCTCCCTCAATGTCAACAAAACGAAGGAGATTGTCATCGACTTCAGGAAGCGTAAAGGAGAACATGCCCCTGTCTACATCAACGGGGATGAAGTAGAAAGGGCCGAGAGCTTCAAGTTTTTGGGTGTCCAGATCACCAACAACCTGTCCTGGTCCCCCCCACGCCGACACTATAGTTAAGAAAGCCCCACCAACACCTCTACTTTCTCAGAAGACTAAGGAAATTTGGCATGTCCGCTACGACTCTCACCAACTAAAGAGAGGGAACGAGAGAGCGAGAGAGAGGTTCATTGTTGCAATGAGAGCGAGGGCTGATACAATGAAGGAACGCAGACTGTGAGATGACGTAGCCGATATCCCACTGTCCCCAGCCATATTCTGGCACTCCTGGCCTTCAGAGACTGGGATGGGAGTAAGATGGGGTGCGGAGCGCAGTGGGTGAAACATCTCCCAACATTCAAACTGCTCCATAATAATGTCATTAGCGCTGTCCTCCATTCCCCTCTCACGCAGGGGAGAGAGAGACAGAGAGAGGCAAGGGAGAGAGAGACTGAGGGGCAGGGGAGAATTGGGAAGAGAGAGAAACACAGAAACTAGAAGAAGGAGGAGGCCCTTCGAGCCTGTTCCACCATTCATTATGACCATGGCTGATCATCAAATTCAATATCCTGATCCCCCCCTTCCCCCCCATATACCCGATCCCTTGAGCCCCAAGAGCGAAATCTAATTTGTTCTTGAAATCACACAACGTTTTGGCCTCAACTACTTCCTGTGGGAGTGAATTCCACACATTCACCACCCTCTGGGTGAAGAAATTTCTCCTCAGCTCAGTTCTAAAAGGTTTACCCCTTATCCTCAAACTATGACCCCTAGTTCTGGACTCCCCCCACCATCGGGAACATTCTTTCTGAATCTACCCTGTCTAACCCTGTTAGAATTTTATAAGTTTCTATGAGATCCCCTCACACTCTTCTAAACTCCAGTGAATATAATCCTAACCGACTTAGTCTCTCCTCATATGACAGACCCGCCATCCCAGGAATCAGCCTGGTAAACCTTCGCTGCGCTCCCTCCATAGCAAGGACATCCTTCCTCAGATAAGGAAACCAAAACTGCACACAATACTCCAGGTGTGGCCTCACCAACGCCCTGTACAATTGCAGCAAAACATCCCTATCCCGATACTCAAATCCTCTCGCTATGAAGGCCAACATATCATTTCCCTTCTTTACTGCCTGCTGTACCTGCGCGCTTACTTTCAGCGACTGACGCATGAGGACTCCAAGGTCTCGCTGAGATCCACCTCTCTCAATTTACACCCATTCAAACAATAATCTGTCTTCCTATTATTGCTACCAAAGTGGATAACCTCACATTTATCCACATTATGCTGCATCTGCCATGCAGATACCCACACACTCAGCCTGTCCAAATCACGCTGAAGCATCTCTGCATCCTCCTCACAGCTCACCCTCCCACCCAACTTTGTATCAACTGCAAATTTGGAGATAATGCATTCAGTTCCCTCTTCCAAATCATTAATATATAATGTGAACAGTTGGGGTCCCAGCACAGATCCCTGCGGAACCCCACTAGTCACTGACTGCCAATCAGAAAAAGACCCATTTGTGCCAACTCTTTGCTTCCTATCTGCTAACCAGCTTTCTATCCGTCTCAAGACATTACCCACAATCCCATGTGCTTTAACTTTACATAGCAGCCTGTTATATGAGACCTTGTCGAAAGCCTTCTGAAAGTCTAAATAAACCACATCCACTGGTTCTCCTCGGTCAACTCCACTAGTTACCTCCTCAAAGAATTCCAATAGATTGGTCAAGCATGATTTCCCTTTTGTAAATCCGTGCTGACTTTGTCTGATTATACCACGGCCTTCCCAATGCCGAGTTATAAAATCCTTGATAATAAACTCCAGCAACTTCCCCAGTCCCGACGTTAGGCTCACTGGTCTATAGTTCCCTGTTCTCTCTCTACCTCCCTTTCTGAATAGCGGGCTTACATTAGCCACTCTCCAATCTGTAGGAACTATTCCAGAGTCCAAGGAATTTTGGAAAATAATGGATCTACTATTTCCAGGGTCACTTCCTTCAGTCCTCTGGGATGAAGATTATCCGGACCTGGAGATTTATCCGCCTTCAATCCCATTAATTTCCCCAAAACCATTTCTCTCCTAATGCTGATTTCCTTCAGCTCCTCACTAAAACATGTTTCTCTCAGCACTTAGAAACTTAGAAACCCTACAGCACAGAAAGAGGCCATTCGGCCCATCGAGTCTGCACCAACCACAATCCCACCCAGGCCCTACCCCCAAATCCCTACATATTTACCCACTAATCCTCTAACCTACGCATCCCAGGACACTAAGGGCAATTTTGGCATGGCCAATCAACCTAACCCGCACATCTTTGGACTGTGGGAGGAAACCGGAGCAAACCCACGCAGACACGAGGAGAATGTGCAAACTCCACACAGACAGTGACCCAAGCCAGGAATCGAACGCAGGTCCCTGGAGCTGTGAAGCAGCAGTGCTAACCACTGTGCTACCGTGCCGCCCATTATTCATGTCTTCCTTTGTGAAGACTGAAGCAAAGGACAGATTTAATTCTTCGGCCATTTCTCTATTCCCCGTTATGAATTCTCCCGTTTCTGACTGTAAGGGGCCTACATTCATTTTTGTCAATCTTTTTCTCTTTACATATCTATAGAAACTTTTACAGTCAGGTTTTATGTTCCCCGCTAGCTTACTTTCATACTCGATTTTTTCCTTCTTAATCAATCCTTGGTCCTCCTTTGCTGAATTTTAAACTGTTCCCAATCCTCAGGCCTGTTGCTTTTTCTTGCCAATTTGTAAGCTTCTTCCTTGAATCTGATACTATCTCTAATTTCCCCTGTAAGCCATGGTTTGGCTACAATTCCCTTACCACTCTTCCTCCAAACAGGAATAAACAACTCCTGGAGTTCACCTATTCATTCTTTAAATGCCTGCCATCGCCTGTCCGCTGTCTTTCCGGGGCAGCACGGTGGCACAGTGGGTTAGCACTGCTGCCTCACAGCGCCGGGGACCCGGGTTCAATCCCAGCGGCACGGTGGCACAGTGGGTTAGCGCTGCTGCCTCACAGCGCCGGGGACCCGGGTTCAATCCCAGCGGCACGGTGGCACAGTGGGTTAGCGCTGCTGCCTCACAGCGCCAGGGCCCCGGGTTCAATCCCAGCGGCACGGTGGCACAGTGGGTTAGCGCTGCTGCCTCACAGCGCCAGGGCCCCGGGTTCAATCCCAGCGGCACGGTGGCACAGTGGGTTAGCACTGCTGCCTCCCAGCGCCGGGGACCCGGGTTCAATCCCAGCGGCACGGTGGCACAGTGGGTTAGCACTGCTGCCTCCCAGCGCCGGGGACCCGGGTTCAATCCCAGCGGCACGGTGGCACAGTGGGTTAGCACTGCTGCCTCCCAGCGCCGGGGACCCGGGTTCAATCCCAGCGGCACGGTGGCACAGTGGGTTAGTGCTGCTGCCTCCCAGCGCCGGGGACCCGGGTTCAATCCCAGCGGCACGGTGGCACAGTGGGTTAGTGCTGCTTCCTCACAGCGCCGGGGACCCGGGTTCAATCCCAGCGGCACGGTGGCACAGTGGGTTAGCACTGCTGCCTCACAGCGCCAGAGACCCGGGTTCAATCCCAGCGGCACGGTGGCACAGTGGGTTAGCGCTGCTGCCTCACAGCGCCAGGGACCCGGGTTCAATCCCAGCGGCACGGTGGCACAGTGGGTTAGCGCTGCTGCCTCCCAGCGCCGGGGACCCGGGTTCAATCCCAGCGGCACGGTGGCACAGCGGGTTAGCGCTGCTGCCTCACAGCGCCAGGGACCCGGGTTCAATCCCAGCGGCACGGTGGCACAGTGGGTTAGCACTGCTGCCTCCCAGCGCCGGGGACCCGGGTTCGATTCCCGGCCTTGGGTCACTGTCTGTGCGGAGTTTGCACGTTCTCCCCGTGTCTGTGTGGGTTTCCTCCGGGTGCTCCGGTTTCCTCCCACAGTCTGAAAGACGTGCTGGTTAGGGTGCATTGACCCGAACAGGCACCAGAGTGTGGCGACTAGGGGGCATTTCACAGTAACTTCATTGCAGTGTTAATTGAAGCCTTACTTTGGACTAATAAATAAACTTTTTTTTTACAACTATAAATAAACATTTCCTTTCAGTAATGTTTCCCAGTCCATCATGGCCAATTCATGCCTCATACCATCACAGTTACCTTTACTGAGATTCAGGACCCTGGTCTCAGAACCAACTACATCACTATCCACCTTGACGAAGAATTCTACCGTATTATGGTCACTCGTCCCCAAGGGTTCTCTCACAACCAATCCTCTCTCACTGCACAACACCCAGCCCAAGGTGGCCTGATCCCTTGTTGGTTCCTCAATGTCTTGCTCCAGGAACCACCCTGAACGCACTCCAGAAATTCCTCCTCCATTGTACTGTGACTAATTTGACTTTCCCGATCTATATGCAGATTAAAATCGCCCATAACCATAGATGTTCCTTGAACACATGCATCTCTGATTTCCTGTCTAATGCTTTTCCCAGCATTACCACTACAGTTTGGTGGGTCTGTGTACCACCCCCAACAATGTTCCTTGCCCCTTGTTGTTTGTTAATTCGACCCATACACATTCCACATGATCTGTGCTAATATCATTCCTCAATATCCTATCAATATCATCTTTAATCAACAATGCAACTCCATCAACTTTTCCTTTCCGTCTGTCCTTCCAAATACTGAATAACCCTCAATGTTTAGTTCCCATCCTTGGTCACCTTGCAGCCACGTCTCTGTAATGCTGAGTATATCATATCCCTTTACATCTATCTGTGCAACTAATTCACCCATTTTGTTTCGAACGCTCCGAGCATTCAGGTACAAAACCTTAAGGTGGGAACTTTTAACATTTCTTTTCCCTTTCCTACTATTTTTTACTCGGTCTTTATCTGAGTCTGGACCTTGATTTCTCTGCCTCTCACTTTCCTGATTCTCCTTACTGTCTTTTCCTCGAGTTCTTAATTCCCCCTGCTCTGAATCCTTGCAAAGAGAGGCAGGGAGAGAGAGAGAGAGTCTTGAGAAAGAGAGAGAGGGAGAGCGAGACAGGGAGAGAGAGAGAGAGAGAGACAGGGAGAGAGAGAGAGCGGGACAGGGAGAGAGAGAGAGAGAGAGAGAGACAGAGAGAGAGTCATGGGAGAGAGAGAAACAGGAAGAGAGAGAGAGCCAGGGAGAGGGGGAGAGAGGGAGAGTCAGGGGAGAGAGAGACAGAGGGAGAGACAGAGAGACAGGGAGAGTAGGAGAGAGAGAAAGAGTGAGATACACAGGGAGAATGGGAGACAGAGGGAGAAAGAGATAGAGAGAGACAGAGAAAGAGACAGAGAGAGAGAGGCGGGGAGAGAGAGAGGGGGAGAGAGAGAGAGATGGGGAGAGAGAGACAGAGAGAGAGAGACAGAGACAGAGAGAGAGACAGAGAGAGAGAAATGAGGAGAGAGAGAGAGGTGGCGAGAGAGAGAGAGGTGGGGAAAGAGAGACAGGGAGAGAGAGAGAGAGAGACAGGAAGAGAGAACAAACCAGGGAGGGAGAGAGAGAGAGAGAGAGAGAGGGCAAAAGAGAGAGACAGAATGAGAGTCAGATGGAGACAGAGAGAGTCAAGGGAGAGAGAGAGATGAAGAGTGAGAGTGATGGCAGAGAGAGAGAGACAGAGGGAGAAAGAGAGAGAGACAGAAGGAGAGAGAGAGAGAGACAGAGGGAGAGAGAGAGAGAGAGACAGAGGGGGAGAGAGAGACACAGAGAGAGAGACAGAGGGAGAAAAAGACAGAGAGAGAGAGACAGGGGGGGAGAGAGAGAGAGACAGAGAGAGAGAGAGAGAGAGACAGAGAGAGAGACAGAGAGAGAGACACAGAGAGAGAGACAGAGAGAGAGAGACAGAGGGAGAAAAAGACAGAGAGAGAGTGCCAGGGGCAGGGAGACAAACAAACAAACAGAAAGAAAGAGTGAGAGAGAAGGAGAGAAACAGAGGGAGAAGGGGAAGGGAGGAGAGGGTGAGAAAGAGAGGTAAAGAGGGTAGGGAGGGTGATTTGGAGTGTCAGGAGAGAGATGCAGAGCCTGATACAGATTACAAGCCAGGTTTGAGATTGAGTTGGGAAATCCTGGAAGCAAAACACTGGGAGGAGTCAGAGAGAGTGAAAGCAGCGGGTGGAGGGCAGAGAGAGACGGTCTCACACACGGCCCAGTGTGTGAGGAAAAGCAGATACAGGCACTGAGATTCCTCACTGGCTGTCCTCAGTTCCATTCCAGAGAGGTTGTTGGTGGAGACAGCGTTACCCCGGCTTCCATGTGTTTATATTCACACGGTAAATCGCGACAAACATACACCTCTGGACTAAGCCATCAATTACTGACATCCATCCGCTCAACCGGTACAACACCCACATCGAGACCCTCACACCAACACAGGAAAGGAGCCATTCAGCCCCACTGCTCCACCAATCCATGAATTCTCAGAAGACTAAGGAAATTTGGCATGTCCGCTACGACTCTCACCAACTTTTACAGATGCCCCATAGAAAGCATCCTTCCTGGTTGTATCACAGCTTGGTCTGGGCTCCTGCTCTGCCCAAGACTGCAAGGAACTACAAAGGGTCGTGAATGTAGCCCAATCCATCACGCAAACCAGCCTCCCATCCATTGACTCTGTCTACACTTCCCGCTGCCTCGGGGAAAAGCAGCCAGCGTAATCAAGGACCCCCCACGCACCCCGGACATTCTCTCTTCCACCTTCTTCCGTCGGGAAAAAGATACAAAAGTCTGAGGTCACGAACCAACCGACTCAAGAACAGCTTCTTCCCTGCTGCTGTCAGACTTTTGAATGGACCTACCTCACATTAAGTTGATCTTTCTCTCCACCCTAGCTAGGACTGTAACACTACATTCTGCACGCTTTCCTTTCCTTCTCTATGAACGGTATGTTTTCTCTGTATAGCACGCAAGAAACAATACTTTTCACTGTATCCCAGTACATGTGACAATATTAAATCAAATCTATGTACTCTATGAACGGTATGCTTTGTATAGCACGCAAGAAACAATACTTTTCACTGTGTCCCAGTACATGTGACAATAATAAATCAAGTCTATGTACTCTATGAATGGTATGCTTTGCCTGTATAGCGCGCAAGAAACAATACTCATAGAAATCATAGAAATCATAGAAACCCTACAGTGCAGAAGGAGGCCATTCGGCCCATCGAGTCTGCACCGACCACAATCCCACCCAGGCCCTACCCCCACATATTTACCTTCTAATCCCTCTAACCTACGCATCCCAGGACTCTAAGGAGCAATTTTTAACCTGGCCAATCAACCTAACCCGCACATCTTTGGACTGTGGGAGGAAACCGGAGCACCCGGAGGAAACCCACGCAGACACGAGGAGAATGTGCAAACTCCACACAGACAGTGACCCAAGCCGGGAATCGAACCCGGGACCCTGGAGCTGTGAAGCAGCAGTGCTAACCCACTGTGCCACCGTGCCGCCCCTTTGTTATCAGGTCCTCTGGCCAGCATTAGAACATAGAGAACATAGAAAAAATACAGCACAAACAGGCCCTTCGGCCCACAAGTTGCGCCGGTCATGTCCCTACCTACCTAGGCTTATATATAGGCTTACCTATAACCCTCAATCCTATTAAGTCCCATGTACTCATCCAGAAGTCTCTTAAAAGACCCTATCGAGTTTGCCTCCGCCACCACTGACGGCAGCCGATTCCACCCACCCACCACACTCTGAGTGAAAAACTTACCCCTAACATCTCCCCTGTACCTACTCCCCAGCACCTTAAACCTGTGTCCTCTCGTAGCAGCCATTTCAGCCCTGGGAATAAGCCTCCGAGAGTCCACCCGATCTATACCTCTCAACATCTTGTACACCTCTATCAGGTCACCTCTCATCCTTCATCTCTCCAAGGAGAAAAGACCGAGCTCCCTCAGCCTATCCTCATAAGGCATGCCACCCAATCCAGGCAACATCCTTGTAAATCTCCTCTGCACCCTTTCAATCTTTTCCACATCCTTCCTATAGTGAGGCGACCAGAACTGAGCACAGTACTCCAAGTGGGGTCTGACGAGGGTCTTATATAGCTGCATCATTATCCCCGGACTCCTAAACTCAATCCCTCGATTGATAAAGGCCAGCACACCATACGCCTTCTTAACCACCTCCTCCACCTGCAGGGCCAATTTTAGAGTCAGTGAGCCTTTTGCAGTATTTGGATTAGAAGGGCATGGAGGCTACAGCACAGAAACAGGCCATTCAGCCCCTCTACTGTGTCAGTATTCAGGCTCCAGAAGAACCTCCCCCTCTCTCTGGCCCGTCTGTCCTCAGTTCAACCCATCAGTCCCTTCTATCCTCTCTGCATAGATCCACTGCAGCAATGGAACAAGGTGGGATTCTAACCTTATTGAAAATGATCCCAAACCCTCAGTGACAACATCCTTCAGCTCACGCCCACAGGTTCCTTTTTGCATTCACACCCCAATCAATTAAACCTCCCAACTGAAATTTAACTTTCATTCATATAACAATGCAGATACGCAGGGTAGCGCGACACAAACAACAAAGAACAAAGAACAATACAGCACAGGAACAGGCCCTTCGGCCCTCCAAGCCCGCGCCGCTCCCCGGTCCAGGATTGAATCCTGAATCCAGGATCCCCGCCCAATTTTCCAGCCTATCTACATACCAATATCCTATCCACCGAGCTGTCCCTCACAGCTACGATGCTTTGTTCATCACAACCTATTAGCTCACCCTCACCCCCCCATTCCAGACCATGTGATCTCCAGGGAGAGGCGAAAACCCAGAGTGAAAACCCCAGGGCCAATATGGGGAAAAAAAAATCTGGGAAATTCCTCTCCGACCCCCTGAGGCGATCGAAACGAGTCCAGGAGATCACAATGGCCCTGATTGGAAAATGCTTCCCAACCCTAGTCATTTCCACTTCCACGAACACCATATGAATTCCCTGCCCCCGAGACAGGTTCCCAACTATCCGCAGTCTCGCTCTGTACTGGCACCAGCAAGATGATCATAGAATGAAGCCTTGAAACGAGAAACCAGGAACAATTAGCCCGCGCCGCTCCCTGGTCCAAACTAGAACACTCTTTTGTATCCCTCCATTCCCACTCCGTTCATATAGCTGTCTAGATAAGTCTTAAACGTTCCCAGTGTGTCCGCCTCCACCACCTTGCCCGGCAACACATTCCAGGCCCCCACGACCCTCTGTGTGAAATATGTCCTTCTGATATCTGTGTTAAACCTCCCCCCTTCACCTTGAACCTATGACCCCTCGTGAACGTCACCACCGACCCGGGGAAAAGCTTCCCACCGTTCACCCTATCCATGCCTTTCATAATTTTATACACCTCTATTAAGTCTCCCCTCATCCTCCGTCTTTCCAAGGAGAACAACCCCAGTTTCCCCAATCTCTCCTCATAACCAAGCCCCTCCATACCAGGCAACATCCTGGTAAACCTCCTCTGTACTCTCTCCAAAGCCTCCACGTCCTTCTGGTAGTGTGGCGACCAGAACTGGACGCAGTATTCCAAATGCGGCCGAACCAACGTTCTATACATCTGCAACATCAGACCCCAACTTTTATACTCTATGCCCCGTCCTATAAAGGCAAGCATGCCATATGCCTTCTTCACCACCTTCTCCACCTGTGACGTCACCTTCAAAGATCTGTGGACTTGCACACCCAGGTCTCTCTGCGTCTCTACACCCTTTATGGTTCTTCCATTTATCGTGTAGCTCCTCCCTACATTATTCCCACCAAAATGCATCACTTCGCATTTATCAGGATTGAACTCCATCTGCCATTTCCTTGCCCAAATTTCCAGCCTATCTATATCCTTCTGCAGCCTCTGACAATGTTCCTCACTGTCTGCAAGTCCTGCCAGTTTTGTGTCGTCCGCAAACTTATTGATCACCCCAGTTGCTCCTTCTTCCAGATCATTTATATAAATCACAAACAGCAGAGGTCCCAATACAGAGCCCTGCGGTACACCACTAGTCACAGGCCTCCAGCCGGAAAAAGACCCTTCCACTACCACCCTCTGTCTTCTATGACCAAGCCAGTTCTCCACCCATCTAGCCACCTCCCCCTTTATCCCATGGGATCCAACCTTTTTCACTAGCCTACCATGAGGGACTTTGTCAAACGCTTTACTAAAGTCCATATAGACAACATCCACGGCCCTTCCTTCGTCAACCATTTTGGTCACTTCTTCAAAAAACACCACCAGGTTAGTGAGGCATGACCTCCCTCTCACAAAACCATGTTGACTATCGTTAATGAGTTTATTCCTTTCTAAATGCGCATACATCCTATCTTTAAGAATCTTCTCCAACAACTTCCCCACCACGGACGTCAAGCTCACCTTGGAGTGTTTGATGGGGGACAGTGAAGAGGGAGCTTTACTCTGTATCTAACCCCGTGCTGTACCTGTCCTGGGAGTGTTTGATGGGGACAGTGTAGAGGGAGCTTTACTCTGTATCTAACCCCGTGCTGTACCTGTCCTGGGAGTGTTTGATGGGGACAGTGTAGTGGGAGCTTTACTCTGTATCTAACCCCGTGCTGTATCTGTCCTGGGAGTGTTTGATGGGGGACAGTGTAGAGGGAGCTTTACGCTTTATCTAACTCCGTGCTGTACCTGTCCTGGGAGTGTTTGATGGGGACAGTGTAGTGGGAGCTTAACTCTGTATCTAACCCCGTGCTGTATCTGTGCTGGGAGTGTTTGATGGGGGACAGTGTAGAGGGAGCTTTACTCTGTATCTAAACCCATGCTGTACCTGTCCTGGGAGTGTTTGATGGGGGACAGTGTAGAGCGAGCTTTACTCTGTATCTAAACCCATGCTGTACCTGTCCTGGGAGTGTTTGATGGGGACAGTGTAGAGGGAGCTTTACTCTGTATCTAACCCCGTGCTGTACCTGTCCTGGGAGTGTTTGATGGGGACAGTGTAGAGGGAGCTTTACTCTGTATCTAACCCGTGCTGTATCTGTCCTGGGAGTGTTTGATGGGGGACAGTGTACAGGGAGCTTTACTCTGTATCTAACCCCGTGCTGTATCTGTCCTGGGAGTGTTTGATGGGGGACAGTGTACAGGGAGCTTTACTCTGTATCTAACCCCGTGCTGTACCTGTCCTGGGAGTGTTTGATGGAGGACAGTGTAGAGGGAGCTTTACTCTGTATCTAACCCCCTGCTGTATCTGTCCTGGGAGTGTTTGATGGGGGACAGTGTACAGGGAGCTTTACTCTGTATCTAACCCCGTGCTGTACCTGTCCTGGGAGTGTTTGATGGAGGACAGTGTAGAGGGAGCTTTACTCTGTATCTAACCCCCTGCTGTATCTGTCCTGGGAGTGTTTGATGGGGGACAGTGTCGAGGGAGCTTTACGCTGTATCTAACTCCGTGCTGTACCTGTCCTGGGAGTGTTTGATGGGGGCAGTGTAGAGGGAGCTTTACTCTGTATCTAACCCCATGCTGTATTTTGATTTTGAATCCTTCTCTCAAATCAGCTGTTCATTTTCTCTGCTCCAATCTATCACTGAAGTCCCTCAACATGGAACCATTCTTGTGAATCTTTTCTGCGCCGCCTCTAACAAAGTCACATCCTTGCTCGAGTCTGCTGCCCAGAACTGGACCCAATACTATAGTTGACATGGTTTTGTACAGGTTTATCATAACTACTTTGCTCTTGTACTGCATTATAAAACCTCCAATTAACCGCACTTTCAGCCCTTTCTGAAAGCTGCAATGATTTATGCACATCTACACCCGGGGCCCTCTGCTCCTGCTCCCTAGTGAGTGCCAGACACTTTATTTTATATCATCTCTCTGCGTCCTTCCTACCAAAATGAACCACTTCATATCCAAAGATGTGCAGGTTAGGGAGATTGGCCATGGTAAATTGCCTCTTAGTGTTCAAAGATGTGCAGGTTAGGGGGATTGGCCATGCTAAATTGCCCCTTAGTGTCCAAAGATGTGCAGGTTAGGGGGATTGGCCATGCTAAATTGCCCCTTAGTGTCCAAAAATGTGCAGGTTAGGTGGATTGGCCGTGCTAAATTGCCCTTTAGTGTCCAAAGATGTGGGGGTTGGGGGATTGGCCATGCTAAATTGCCCCTTAGTGTCCAAAGATGTGCGGGTTAGGGGGATTGGCCATGCTAAATTGCCCCTTAGTGTCCAAAGATGTGCAGGTTAAGTGGATTGGCCGTGCTAAATTGGCTCTTAGTGTCCAAAGATGTGCGGGTTTGGTGGATTGGCCATGGTAAAATGCCCCTTAGCATCCAAGGATATGCAGGTTAGGGGGATTGGCCATGCTAAATTGCCCCTTAGTGTCCAAAGATGTGCGGGTTAGGGGGATTGGCCATGCTAAATTGCCCCTTAGTGTCCAAAGATGTGTAGGTTAGGGGGATTGGCCATGGTAAAATGCCCCTTAGCATCCAAAGATGTGCAGGTTAGGGGTATTGGCCATGCTAAATTGCCCCTTAGTGTCGAAAGATGTGCAGGTTAGGTGGATTGGCCATGCTAAATTGCCCCTTAGTGTCCAAAGATGTGCAGGTTAGTTGGATTGGCCATGCTAAATTGCCCCTTAGTGTCCAAAGATGTGCGGGTTGGGGGATTGGCCAGGCTAAATTGCCCCTTAGTGCCCAATGATGTGTAGGTTAGATGAATTAGCTATGTAAATGTGGGGGGGTTAAGGGGACAGGGTGAGGGAGAGGGCCTGGGTAAGATGCACTATCGGAGAATCAGTGCAGTCCCGATGGGCTGAATGGCCTCCTCCTGCACTGCAGGGATTCTATGATTCTTTGACTGTTGAACTTTACCTGCCGCTTGCCCACTCGTTCCACCAGCCTATTGATGTCCTGTTGAAGATTACCACGATCCTCACAGTTCACAATACTTCCAAGTATCCTGATGTCCCCAAATTTTGAAACTGTGTACCCAAAGTCATTAATATGTATAAAGGAACGCAGGAGCCCTGACAGTGACCCCATGGGAAGCCCACCACATATCATTCTCCAGTCTGGAAAACAACAGCCCCCCACCACCTACCCCCCCCCCCCCCCCCATCACCCCCCCCCCCCCCCTCCACCGTGCCCCCCCCCCCCCCACCACCCACCACATCACTTCCCCCTGTTTCCTGTATCCATTGCTCGCACAGCCCCTTTTAGTTCATGAGCTATAACTTCATTCACAAGTCTGTCATGTGGCATTTTACCAAATGTTTTGTGGAAACCCATGTATACAACGTCAACCACACTCCCCGCATCAACCCTCTCTCACCAAAAGCCTCAAGCGAATGAGGTATAGCTCTTGGGGCTAAAGGGACCAGGGAATATGGAGGGAAGGCAGGATCAGGAGCGTAGGAGACTTAGGGGTGATCGTATAGAGGTCCATAAAATAATTTTTTTTTCAATAGAGAATCCTGCAGTGCAGAAGGAGGCCATTTGGCCCATCGAGTCTGCACCGACCACAATCCCACCCAGGCCCTGTCCCCATAACCACATGCATTTACCCTAGCTAGTCCCCCTGACACTGAGGGGCAATTTAGCACGGCCAATCCGCACATCTTTGGAGCGTGGGAGGAAACCGGAGCACCCGGAGGAAACCCACACAGACACGGGGAGAATGTGCAAACTCCACACAGACAGTGACCCGAGCCGGGAATCGAACCCGGGTCCCTGGAGCTGTGAGGCAGCGGTGCTAACCCACTGTGCCACCGTGCTGCCCCATTAATGAGGTGCTTAGATCAGCTGGAGAGTCAACATCTTTTCCCAAAGGGGAGTCTAAAACGAGAGGGCATAGGTTTAAGGTGAGAGATACAAAGGTCCAGAGGGGCAATTTTTTCACACAGAGGGTGGTGTCTGGAACGAGCTGCCAGAGGTAGTAGTAGAGGCGGGTACAATTTTGTCTTTTAAAAAGCCTTTAGACAGTTACATCGGTACGATGGGTATAGAGGGATATGGGCCTCTATATGGGCCAAACGTGGGCAATTGGGATTAGCTTAGTGGTTTAAAAAAAGGGCAGCATAGACAAGTTGGGCCGAAGGGCCTGTTTCCGTGCTGTAAACCTCTATGACAGTACATTGAATTTGATGATCAACCATGATCAAGATGAATGGCGGAACAGGCTGGATGGGCCGAATGGCCTCCTCCTGCTTCTAGAAATCTTAGAAAGAAATCTTAGAAACCCTACAGCACAGAAAAGAGGCCATTCGGCCCATCAAGTCTGCACCGACCACATTCCCACCCAGGCCCTACCCCCATATCCCTACATATTTTACCCACTAACCCCTCTAACCTACGCATCCCAGGACACTAAGGGGCAATTTTAGCATGGCCAATCAACCTAACCCGCACATCTTTGGACTGTGGGAGGAAACCGGAGCACCCGGAGGAATCCCACGCAGACACGGGGAGAATGTGCAAACTCCACACAGTGACCAAGCCGGGAATCGAACCCAGGTCCCTGGAGCTGTGAAGCAGCAGTGCTAACCACTGTGCTACCGTGCCGTACGTTTCTATGTAAACACAACTTGCACTTCTCAAATCTGTGCTGGCTTCCCTTAATTACTGTGCATTTGTACAAGTGACGATTCGCATTGTTCTGACTGGTATTTACTCAAGGTTTCCGTGCAGTTTCTAGGCTAATCGTTACACACTGACTCGAGCAAAGGAATGTGGAATTCTCCAGCTCTTCAGTTGCCACCCCTCTATTTAAGGAGAGTTGGAAGGTTCCAATGGCCAGTTTTCCGCTATTCTCCCTGTCTACCTTGATTTTCTTCAGTATCCTTGGACACAGCTCAGTTGGTCCCAGTGACTAATCGATATTAAGTACAGTCAAACCGATTCAATGCCTCGTCTGCATCAACACTTCGCCCAACTGCCCCCTCCTTCATCCTGATCGGGGGAGCGTACAATCTCTACGGTGCAGAAGGGGGCCATTCGGCCCATCGAGTCTGCACAACTTTCCAGCAGAGTATCTTATCCAGGCCCTCCCCACTGCCCTATCCTCGGAACACCACACATTTTCCATCCATCTAACCTGCACATCTTTGGACACTAAGCGGCAATTCAGCATGGCCATTCCCCCTAACCTACACATCTTTGGACATGAAGGGGCAACTTAGCATGGCCAATCCCCCTAACTTGCACATCTTTGGACAATAAGGGGCAATTTAGCATGGCCAATCCACCTAACCTGCACATCTTTGGACACCAAGGGGCAATTTAGCATGGCCAATCCACCTAACCTGCACATCTTTGGACACTAAGGGGCAATTTAGCATGGCCAATCCCCCTAACCTGCACATCTTTGGACAATAAGGGGCAATTTAGCATGGCCAATCCACCTAACCCGCACATCTTTGGACACCAAGGGGCAATTTAGCATGGCCAATCCACCTAACCTGCACATCTTTGGACACTAAGGGGCAATTTAGCATGGCCAATCCACCTAACCCGCACATCTTTGGACACTAAGGGGCAATTTAGCATGGCCAATCCCCCTAACCTACACATCTTTGGACACTAAGGGACAATTTAGCATGGCCAATCCACCTAACCTACACATCTTTGGACACTAAGGGGCAATTTAGCATGGTTAATCCCCCTAACCTGCACATCTTTGGACTGTGGGAGGAAACCCACTCAGACATGGGGAGAACACGCAGAAACCCCCTTTTTTTGGGGGGGGGGCGGCACAGTGGCACAGTGCTTAGCACTGCTGCCTCACATTACCAGAGACCCGGGTTCGATTCCCGGCTTGGGTCACTGTCTGTGTGTGGAGTCTGCACATTCTCCCTGTATCTGCGTGGGTTTCCTCCGGGTGCTCCGGTTTCCTCCCACAGTCCAAAAGACGTGCAGGTTAGGGTGCATTGTAAGAAGTTTAACAACACCAGGTTAAAGTCCAACAGGTTTATTTGGTAGCAAAAGCCACACAAGCTTTCGGAGCTGCAAGCCCCTTCTTCAGGTGACTCACCTGAAGAAGGGGCTTGCAGCTCCGAAAGCTTGTGTGGCTTTGCTACCAAATAAACCTGTTGGACTTTAACCTGGTGTTGTTAAACTTCTTACTGTGTTTACCCCAGTCCAACGCCGGCATCTCCACATCATGACTACCATAGGGTGCATTGGCCATGGTAAAATTTCCCCTCAGTGTCAGGGGGACTAGCAGGATAAATATGTGGGGTAAGGGGGATAGGACTTGGGTGGGATTGCTGTCAGTGGCAGGCAAGATGGGCCGAATGGCCTCTTTCTACACTGCACGGATTCTATGATACCAAAGGCTACTTGAACAAGCAATATGTGACCTTTTAATTCATTCCTGGGACATGGGCGTCACTGGGCTGGGCCCAGCATTTATTGCCCATCCCTAGTTGCCCTTGGAGGGCAATTGAGAGTCAACCACATTGCTGTGGCTCTGGAGTCACAAGTCGGCCAGACCGGGTAAGGACGGCAGATTTCCTTCCCGAAAGGAACCAGATGGGTTTTTCCGACAATGGGTCATCAGTAGATTCTTAATCCCAGATATTTTTTATTGAATTCAAATCCCACCGTCTGCCGTGGCGCGGGATTCGAATCCGGGTCCCCCAGAACGTTAGCTGAGTTCCTATGTTATTAGTCTAGCGATAATACCACTGGGCCATCGCCTCCATTGCACCTGTCAACTTGGGCAAACTCTCAAAGGAGCCATGACTATCATGACCTCACATGACCTCACATGACCTCCACCGGGTGCTCCGGTTTCCTCCAAAACTCCAAAGATGTGAAGGTTAGGTGGATTGGCCATACTAAATTGCCCCTTAGTGTCCAAAGATGTGCAGGTTAGGGGGATTGGCCATGCTAAATTGCCCCTTAGTGTCCAAAGATGTGCAGGTTAGGGGGATTGGCCATGCTAAATTGCCCCTTAGTGTCCAAAGATGTGCAGGTTAGGGGGATTGGCCATGCTAAATTGCCCCTTAGTGTCCAAAGATGTGCAGGTTAGGGGGATTGGCCATGCTAAATTGCCCCTTAGTGTCCAAAGATGTGTAGGTTAGGTGGATTGGCCATGCTAAATTGCCCCTTAGTGTCCATAGATGTGTAGGTTAGGTGGATTGGCCATGCTAAATTGATGTGGAGATGCCGGCGTTGGACTGGGGTGAACACAGTAAGAAGTCTCACATCACCAGGTTAAAGTCCAACAGGTTTATTTGGTAGCAAAAGCCACACAAGCTTTCGGAGCGCTGCTCCTTCGTCAGGTGAGTGAACAGAACTCCCACTTGCCTGACGAAGGAGCAGCGCTCCGAACGCTTGTGTGGCTTTTGCTGCCAAATAAACCTGCTGGACTTTAGCCTGGTGTTGTGAGACTTCTTAACATTATGCAGCGGCAGGGGATACACCCTTTCCCATCTCTCCGGACACCTCTGATTGGTGTAGTGAATTAACAGACCATGAGCTCCAATTGTCACAGCATCACCAGCGACCTCACCCAATGAGAGCCAAAGATCTTTAACCGTTGAGGTCACCGCCTGGCACCTCGATCCTGCCAACTACCACACACATGCACCAAAGCATCACTTATTCACAGCACAGAAGGAGGAAGCCATTCAAACATTGTGTCTTTGCTAATTCTTTGTAAGCGCTCAGAGGCCCCACTATAGTACTGAGGGAGTGCCGCACTGTCAGAGGGTCAGTGCTGAGGGAGTGCCGCACTTTCAGAGGGTCAGTGCTGAGGGAGTGCCGCACTGTCAGAGGGTCAGTGCTGAGGGAGTGCCGCACTGTCAGAGGGTCAGTGCTGAGGGAGTGCCGCATTGTCAGAGGGTCAGTGCTGAGGGAGTGCCGCACTGTCAGAGGGTCAGTGCTGAGGGAGTGCCGCACTGTCAGAGGGTCAGTGCTGAGGGAGTGCCGCACTGTCAGAGGGTCAGTGCTGAGGGAGTGCCGCACTGTCAGAGGGTCAGTGCTGAGGGAGCGCCGCACTGTCAGAGGGTCAGTACTGAGGGAGTGCCGCACAGTCAGAGGGTCAGTACTGAGGGAGTGCCGCACTGTCAGAGGTTCAGTACTGAGGGAGTGCCGCACTGTCAGAGGGTCAGTGCTGAGGGAGCGCCGCACTGTCAGAGGGTCAGTGCTGAGGGAGCGCCGCACTGTCAGAGGGTCAGTGCTGAGGGAGCGCCACACTGTCAGAGGGTCAGTACTGAGGGAGTGCCGCACCGTCAAAGGGTCAGTGCTGAGGGAGTGCCGCACTGTCAGAGGGTCAGTGCTGAGGGAGCGCCGCACTGTCAGAGGGTCAGTGCTGAGGGAGCGCCGCACTGTCAGAGGGTCAGTACTGAGGGAGTGCCGCACTGTCAGAGGGTCAGTGCTGAGGGAGTGCCGCACTGTCAGAGGGTCAGTGCTGAGGGAGCGCCGCACTGTCAGAGGGTCAGTGCTGAGGGAGCGCCGCACTGTCAGAGGGTCAGTACTGAGGGAGTGCCGCACTGTCAGAGGGTCAGTGCTGAGGGAGCGCCGCACTGTCAGAGGGTCAGTGCTGAGGGAGTGCCGCACTGTCGGATGATCTGTTGTTCAGATGCGATGTGACCCTGTGTGTTCTCTCATTTAGACTGAGGGAAACCTCTTGTGTATTTGAATGAACAACCAATGGGAGAGAGTTCTCCCCGGTGTCCCCTGGCCAATATTAACCCCTCGCGGTTACATATCCACTGGTTACATCCCGTCGCTGCCTCTGGGATCTTGCTCTGCCCAAATTCCCTGCTGCCTTTCCCCGCATCAGCACCGCGACTCAAGGCCGGTTCGGGACAGCCTGAGCTGGTGAAAGGCGCTATACGAATGCAAGTACTCTTTATTATCTCTCTCTCTCACAGGCTGCACTGTCTCCTGCAGGGAGCTGGCACTGACCCACACCGTGGCAGACACGCCATTGGAAACAAGACCTGACGCCAGCAATGATCACTGACACTCACAGGTTGTCCTGTGAAGCCTGAGCAAAGTGGGGGCGCTGCCGGTTTGTGGTGCTCCGGTGTTTCTGCAAATCCAGCCGGGGACTGAGCTGAGCGAGGGACCCGTCCTTTCGAATCAGTCACCAGCGCGGAGATAGGAACCCCCCCCCCTACCCTCCACCCAGAGGGGGGGGGTAGCTGCTAATCCACAAACTGCTTCTCAATCCTCTCGACAGAACTGAGCCAATTCACTTCAAAAGCTGGGCTCTCAATCTCAGACCGATTCGCCCCCCCCCCAGGGATGGAGGGAGGGGGGACATTGGGGTTTGGGGGGGGGGGGGGTGTGGGGGAGGCGGGGGGGGGGGGGGAAGAAGGGGGAAACAACCTTTCTCCAAGGCCGCACCGCCGCCCACGGCCGCGAGGTCACACGCGCGCAGTGGCGGCCTCTGTCGCTATGACAACCCCCCCCCCCCCCCGCCCCCCCCCCGGCCCGGGAGGGGGGGGGGTGGGGGGAATGCATTATGAAAAAGCATCAGTCGCAAGCAGATAGATTTGATAGTGTGGAGAGGGGGCGAGGGGGGTGGGGGGTGTGGGGGAGGGGGGAGGTGAGGGGGTGACGGGTTGGGGGGGTGATGGAGATGGGGGGCGTCACTCAGGATCCCAATGAGGCAAGACGTGGATCTCAGTCACAGCACCAGTTACGCAAGACACAGCACATGAGCATTGCCTGCTCACTGTATAAATGTACATACATACACATCTCCACACACCCACACACGTACACACACACACCCACACACGTACACACACACACCCACACACGTACACACACACTCACACCCACACACACACTCACTCACACACACTCACACACACACTCACTCACACACACACACACTCACACACTCACTCACACACTCACACACTCACTCACACACTCACTCACTCACACACACACTCACACACTCACACACACACTCACACACACTCACTCACACACTCACCCACACACACACACACACTCACACTCACTCACACACACACACACTCACCCACACACACACTCACACACACACTCACACACACACACACACACAAACACAGATACATGCACACGCACACACAGATACACGCACAATCACACACAAACACACAGAGAAACACACACACACACACAGATATACGCACAATCACACATAGACACACACACAGATACACGCACAAACACACACAGACACACACACACACACAGATACACACACAAACAGATACACACACAAACAGATACATACACACACACGGATACAGATAAACACACACAGATAGATACACACACACACATAAACAGACACCCACACACACACACACACCCACGCAGGTACACACAAAATATAAATGCACACACACAGATACATGCACACACACAACACATACCACACAAATGTGCGTGCACACACTCACACACACACACACACACATACACCCTGGCAGGTACACATAAAACATAAATGCACACACACACATTGACGCATGCACACTCACACACAAATAAACACAGACACCCCAGGCAGGCACACACACACACACACACGCAGACACACGTCCACACATCCAGACAGCTGAACAACATACACAGAGGGAGAGAGAGAGTGGGAGAGAGAGAGGGAGAGCGAGGAGAATACATACCACACAGGGGCAAAGGGTTGTCAGCTTTGCTTTCCTCTTCATGAACAGAGAAGTGTCCGTCTCCCGTGTCTTAATGCGATGGCTGCTATATTTTATTAAAAGCTCGGAGCACACGCAGCTCTTGCGACCCAGAACTGTCAGGTAGTCTCGAGCGGGGGAGGTAGATCGAAGGAGGGGGAGTTGGGGATGGGGAGGAGAGGGGATGGGTGGTTGTGGGGGGGGGGGGGAGGGGGGGGGGGGGTTGGTGGTGGTGGGTGGGTGAGGAGAGAGAGAGAGAGAGCGAGAGATGGAGAGAGAATCCCACTCCACTCAGGAGATAAGCTGATGGGTACACTGTTTTCTTACGCTAACATTTCATGATCACTCCAGCTCGCGATCCCCTAGGTGTCTGAGATACATTTGACTGGTTGTGGAGGGATGCAGCAAGCGGAGGGTGCGGAGAGAGGGTGGGGGTGGGGGGCTGGTGGGGGGGGGGAGAGGGGGGGCAGCGAGAGAGAGAGAGAGAGGGAGAGGACTGAATATAAATTGCTGCATGTTTTACAACGCAGCCGGGTCCTCTCGCTAACAGCCTGTGAGTATTTCTGTCACCACAACACACAAGTCAGAACCAGGTCTAAGGTTTGTTTACAGTGGAGTTTTTAAAAAATAATATTATTTCTCCTCTCGTTCCATTGCGAAGGGAGGCTTTGCTTCTCCCACATCCCCACCGCAACCCTCATCCTCCCCCATCAACAGTCACTCCACTGTTAACCCCTTCTCGACTGCAGGCTGAGAAGATTTGAGGGGGGCGGCGGGGAGGAGGGGGGTCGGGGGGGGGCGGGTGTGGCGAGTTCTCTTGCGGCAATCGTCAGAGGGTGCGGCAGGGTGGGCTCGACATCCCTCGCTCCTCCAGCAGGTCGGCACAAGCACTTAGACATGTTGTCTTGGGGAGCAGCATTGACGTGTGTTGGGGGGGGGGGGGGGGGGGGGTTGGGGGGGGGGGGGTTGGGTGTGTTGGGGGGGGGGGGGTTGGGTGTGTTGGGGGGGGGGGGGTTGGGTGTGTTGGGGGGGGGGGGTTGGGTGTGTGGGGGGAGGTTGGGTGTGTGGGGGGGGGTTGTGTGTGTGTGGGGGGGGGGGGTTGGGTGTGCTGAGGTGTGGAAAATAGGAAGCGGGATCACTCTCTCTGTGTGTGTGCACCCAGCACCCAACCCCGCGTGTGGGGAGGGCTGCGCGGTGGGCACAGTGGGTGAGCGCCGCTGCCTCACAGGGTGCCAGGGACCCCGGGTTCGATTCCCCAGCCTTGGGTCACTGTCTGTGTGTGGAGTCTGCACCGTTCCTCCCCCCGTGTCTGCGTGGGTTTCCTCCGGGTGCTCCATGCTAAATTGCCCCTTAGTGTCCAAAGACGTGCAGGTTAGGTGGATTGGCCGTGCTAAATTGCCCCTTCGTGTCCAAAGATGTGCAGGTTAGGTGGATTGGCCGTGCTAGATTGCCCCTTAGTGTCCAAAGATGTGTAGGTTAGGTGGATTGGCCATGCTAGATTGTCCCTTAGTGTCCAAAGATGTGCAGGTTAGGTGGATTGCCCATGCTAAATTGCCCCTTAGTGTCCAAAGATGTGCAGGTTAGGTGGATTGGCCATGCTAAATTGTCCCTTACTGTTCAAAGATGCGCAGGTTAGGAGGATTGGCCATGCTAAATTGCCCCTTAGTGTCCAAAGATGTGTAGGTTAGGGGGATTGGCCATGCTAAATTGCTCCCTAGTGTCCAAAGACGTGCAGGTTATGTGGATTGGCCATGCTAAATTGCCCCTTAGTGTTCAAAGATGTGTAGGTTAGGGGGATTGGCCATGCTAAATTGTCCCTTACTGTTCAAAGATGTGCAGGTTAGGTGGATTGGCCGTGCTAAATTGCCCCTTAGTGTCCAAAGATGTGTAGGTTAGGTGGATTGGCCGTGCCGGGTCCCTAGTAACAGCTACATCCAGCCGAGGAAATAGTCTCTGAACGTCCAAACTAGTGTGAGAGTCTCGAACAAGAGGACTTAGCTACAAGATAAAGGGACAGTCAAGGGCACAGTGCCGAGGTCAGCATTGAGGGCGGCACGGTGGCAAGGTGGGTTAGCACTGCTGACTCACAGCACCAGGTACCTGCGGGTTCGATTCCCAGCTTGGGTCGCTGTCTGTGCGGAGTCTGCACGTTCTCCCCGTGTCTGCGTGGGTTTCCTCCGGTTGCTCCGGTTTCCTCCCACAGTCCAAAGATGTGTAGGTTAGGGGGATTGGCCATGCTAAATTGCCCCTTAGTGTCTAAAGATGTGTAGGTTAGGTTGATTGGCCATGCTAAATTGCTCCTTAGTGTCCAAAGATGTGCAGGTTAGGTGGATTGGCCATGCTAAATTGCCCCTTAGTGTCCAAAGATGTGCAGGTTAGGTGGATTGGCCATGCTAAATTGCCCCTTAGTGTCCAGAGATGGGTGGGTTAGGTGGATTGGCCATGCTAAATTGCCCCTTAGTGTCCAGAGATGGGTGGGTTAGGTGGATTGGCCGTGCTAAATTGCCCCTTAGTGTCCAAAGATGTGCAGGTTAGGTAGATTGGCCGTGCTAAATTGCCCCTTAGTGTCCAAAGATGTGCGGGTTAGGTGGATTGGCCGTGCTAAATTGCCCCTTAGTGTCCAAAGATGTGCAGGTTAGGTAGATTGGCCGTGCTAAATTGCCCCTTAGTGTCCAAAGATGTGCAGGTTAGGTGGATTGGCCATGCTAAATTGCCCCTTAGTGTCAGGGAGATTAGTGGGCTAAATGTGCGGTGTTACGGGTATAGGGCCTGGGTGGGATTGCGGTCGGTGTATACTCGATGGGCCGAATGTACTGCAGGGATTCTGTGACACTCCTGCTTCTATTTCTTGTGTTTTTACCAGTCGGGGGTAGTGGACAGCCACTAGACCCATACCCACAGGAACCCTGCAGTGCTTAAGGAGGCCATTCAGCCCATCGGGTCTGCACCGACCACAGTCCCACTCAGGCCCCATTCCCACAACCCCATGCATCCACCGAGCTAATCCCCCTGACACTAAGGGGCAATTTAGCATGGCCCAATCCATCTAACCTGCAAATCTTTGGATACTAAGCGGCAATTTAGCATGGCCAATCCACCTAACCTGCACATCTTTGGACACCAAGGGGCAATTTTAGCATGGCCAATCCCCCTAACCCGCACATCTTTTGTCTGTGGGAGGAAACCGGAGCACCCGGAGGAAACCCACGCAGACACGGGGAGAACGTGCAGACTCCGCACAGACAGTGACCCAAGCCAGGAATCGAACCCGGGTCCCTGGCGCTGTGAGGCAGCAGCGCTAACCCACTGTGCCGCCGTACTTGCATCCTCTCTTCCTTCAGGAAAAAGATACAAAAGTCTGAGGTCACGTACCAACCGACTCAAGAACAGCTTCTTCCCTGCTGCTGTCAGACTTTTGAATGGTCCTACCTCGCATTAAGTTGATCTTTCTCTACACCCTAGCTATGACTGTAACACCACATTCTGCACTCTCTCCTTTCCTCCTCTATGAACGGTATGCTTTGTCTGTACAGCACGCAAGAAACAATACTTTTCACTGTATCCCAATACATGTAATAATAAATCATATCTATGTACTCTATGAACGGTATGCTTTGTCTGCATAATGCGCAAGAAACAATACTTTTCACTGTGTCCCAGTACATGTGACAATAATACATCAAATCAAATGGAAGAATAAAGTCATAATCCCACCTCTCATAACATTAACCTTGCATTTGGATCGAGTGACTATCAGTCGGCGAATCTCAGTGGATATGATGGCAATGAGACACCAGAAGCTTGGTAGATTTTAAGGTGCGTGTTTCAGGAAGAGAGATCGAGAGCTTTCGGCAGGGAATTCCAGAGCCTAGGGTTCCCAGGCAGCTGAAGGCACAACTGCCAATGGCAGAGTGATGGGAATTGGCAATGCTCATCGGATGGATGCAGAGATGATAGAACCATGGAATCAGAGAATCCCTGCGGTGCTGGAGGAGGCCATTCAGCCCATCCAGCCTGGACCGACAACAATCCCATCCAGGCCCTAGCCCCACAGTCCAAAGATGTGCGGGTTAGGTGGATTGGCCATGCTAAATTGCCCCTTAGTGTCCAAAGATGTGTGGGTTAGGTGGATTGGCCATGTTAAATTGCCCCTTAGTGTCCAAAGATGTGGAGGTTAGGTGGATTGGCCATGTTAAATTGCCCCTTAGTGTCCAAAGATGTGCAGGTTGGGTGGATTGGCCATGCTAAATTGCCCCTTAGTGTCCAAAGATGTGTGGGTTAGGTGGATTGGCCATGCTAAATTGCCCCTTAGTGTCCAAAGATGTGTGGGTTAGGTGGATTGGCCATGTTAAATTGCCCCTTAGTGTCCAAAGATGTGTAGGTTAGGGGGATTGGCCATGCTAACTTGCCCCTTAGAGTCCAAAGATGTGTAGGTTAGGGGGATTGGCCATGCTAAATTGCCCCTTAGTGTCCAAAGATGTGCGGGTTCGGGGGATTGGCCATGCTAAATTGCCCCTTAGTGTCCAAAGATGTGCGGGTTCGGGGGAATAGCGGGGTAAATAGTGGGGTTACGGGGATAGGGCCTGGGTCCGATGCACCGTCAGGGTGTCAGTGCCGTACCGATGGGCCGAATAGCCTCCTCCTGCACTGCAGGGATCCTGTAGCAGCTGGCGAGCGCGAGTCAGGATGACTCTGCAGCATTTCAGCAGCTTGACACTGGAGGGAGGTAGCGGCACTTTCGGTGCCTCAGAGTCCCGACATCGGCTGGCATCAAATAGCAGGATCAGGAAGCAGAGCGGGGGGCGGGGGGGTGAAGACACAACCACATCACACTCGCTGCAACAGCTGCGGTGATGTGTTACTCTGTCACATCAGCCTGTTGGCTAAATATTGCTAAACAGCACCTCTTTAAAACGCAAATAAACAGAGGAATCGAGAGGCCTGGGAAAAATTAAAAATAGAGCGAGTTTTGCCCAGGAAGCAGGAAGGTGCTTTGCATCTTCAGGCATTATTACTACATCTCCAGGGCAAAGAAGTCTCACAACGTGGGACAAGTATTCGTACAGGGGGGTGGCATGGCTGAAACCCAGAACATTCGTAACTCTGCCCTGCTACGTTCCTGCACAACCTTCATTTCATTTCCTTGAGGGGACCGGGGTCTCAATGGGAGTTTAGAAGGATGAAGGTGGCTGGGGGGAGGCGGATCTCATTGAAACGTACAGAATACTGAAAGGCCCGGATAGGGTGGACAAGAGGAAGATGTTTCCATTAGTCGGAGAGACTGGGATCCGGGGGCACGGCCTCAAGAGTGAAGGGGCGACGACCCTTTAGATCCGAGATGAGGAGGACTGAGCGGCACAGGCTTGGAGGGCCGGAGGGCCTGTTTCCTGCGCCGTGCTGTTCTTTGTTCTTTGTTGAATTGTTTCAGCCGGAGGGTGGGTGAATCTGTGGGATTCGTTGCCACAGAAGGCCGTGGAGTCCGGGTTAGACTGGGGTGGGGCACAGTGTGAAGTCTGGCGATTTGATCGAAGACAGAGGGTGGTGGTGGATGGAAAATTTTCGGATTGGAGGCAGGTTGCTAGCGGAGTGCCGCAGGGATCAGTGCTTGGTCCTCTGCTCTTTGTGATTTTTATTAATGACTTAGAGGAGGGGGCTGAAGGGTGGATCAGTAAATTTGCTGATGACACCAAGATTGGTGGAGTAGTGGATGAGGTGGAGGGCTGTTGTAGGCTGCAAAGAGACATAGATAGGATGCAAAGCTGGGCTGAAAAATGGCAAATGGAGTTTAACCCTGATAAATGTGAGGTGATTCATTTTGGTAGGACTAATTTAAATGTGGATTACAGGGTCAAAGGTAGGGTTCTGAAGACTGTGGAGGAACAGAGAGATCTTGGGGTCCATATCCACAGATCTCTAAAGGTTGCCTCTAAAGTGGATAGAGCTGTGAAGAAGGCCTATAGTGTGTTAGCTTTTATTAACAGGGGGTTGGAGTTTAAGAGCCGTGGGGTTATGCTGCAACTGTTCAGGACCTTGGTGAGACCACATTTGGAATATTGTGTGCAGTCTGGTCACCTCACTATAAGAAGGATGTGGAAGCGCTGGAAAGAGTGCAGAGGAGATTTACCAGGATGCTGCCTGGTTTGGAGGGTAGGTCTTATGAGGAAAGGTTGAGGGAGCTAGGGCTGTTCTCTCTGGAGCGGAGGAGGCTGAGGGGAGACTTAATAGAAGTTTATAAAATGATGAGGGGGATAGATAAAGTGAACGTTCAAAGACTATTTCCTCGGGTGGATGGAGCTATTACAAGGGGGCATAACTATAGGGTTCATGGTGGGAGATATAGGAAGGATATCAGAGGTAGGTTCTTTCGGCAGAGAGTGGTTGGGGTGTGGAATGGACTGCCTGCAGTGATAGTGGAGTCGGACACTTTAGGAACATTTAAGCGGTTATTGGATAGGCACATGGAGCACACCAGGATGATAGGGAGTGGGATAGCTTGATCTTGGTTTCAGATAAAGCTCGGCACAACATCGTGGGCCGAAGGGCCTGTTCTGTGCTGTACTGTTCTATGTTCTATGTAACACCAGGCTGAAGTCCAACGGGTTTATTTGGAGCCACGAGCTTTCGGAGCGCCGCCCCTTCATCGGGCGACTCACCTGAGGAAGGGGCAGCGCTCCGAAAGCTCGTGATTGGAAATAAACCTGTTGGACTTTAACCTGGTGTTGTGAGACTTCACACTGTGCCCCACCCCAGTCCAACGCCGGCAGCCCCACCTCACGAGTGTATTCAAGACAGAGATAGAGAGGTTCTTGATTGGTAAGGGGGATCAAAGGATACGGGGAAAAGGCCAGGGAATGGGGTTGAGAGACATATCGGCCATGATTGAATGGCGGAGCAGACTCGATGGGCTGAATGGCCCAATTCTGTTCCTATATCTTGTGGTCCTCCAACACTCAAGACATTATCCAAGGGTGTCCCACCTCACACTGTGACTCCATCACTCAATTTAAATCTCAGCTCCGCACAAACTATTCCTGCTCGTTGACTTACAAAATAGGTGCAGGAGGAGGCCATTCGGCCCATCGAGCCTGCACTCCCATTCAATAAGATTCTGGTTGATCAGGCACTTTCAGTATCCCACTCCCGCTTTCCCTCCATCCCCCTTCATCCCTTTAGCCGCAGGGGCCACATCCAGCTCCCTCTTGAACATATCTAACGCTCTGGCCGCCAACAGCTCCCTGTGGGAGAGAATTCCACAGGTTCACAACTCTCCGAGTGAAGAGGTTCTTCCTCATCTCAGTTCTGAATGGCTCACCCCTTATTCTTAGCTCTTGGATGGAGCTATTACAAGGGGGCATAACTATAGGGTTCGTGGTGGGAGATATAGGAAGGATATCAGAGGTAGGTACTTTCGGCAGAGAGTGGTTGGGGTGTGGAATGGACTGCCTGCAGTGATAGTGGAGTCGGACACTTGAGGAACTTTCAAGCGGTTATTGGATAGGCACATGGAGCACACCAGGATGATAGGGAGTGGGAGAGCTTGATCTTGGTTTCAGATAAAGCTCGGCACAACATCGTGGGCCGAAGGGCCTGTTCTGTGCTGTACTGTTCTATGTTCTAGCTTGCTGCCGGGAACTGGATGAATCCTTGTAGCTCCAATTTGAGCCTCTCCCCCGGCCAACACCATGCACCCCCCGCTCTTCCTCCCTCGCCACGCACGCCCCCCCCCCCCGTTCCTCCCTCGCCACACACGCCCCCCCACCTTCTGCCCCACCAAACCTCTCCAGCAATGGTATTTTTCATGGCACCAGCTCCAGGATATGGCAGCCAATCCTACGTCAGAACGCCACTGCATGGGCAAGGTGCACTATCGTATGGTATGGCTTCATGATGGATGGCGTTCCATGCCCACTCCCCTCCAACTGCGCCCACCCTCCCATTAAAAGTCAAAGCTCCCTCGCAAAGTCAAAGAACAAAGTACAATACAGCACAGGAACAGGCCCTTCGGCCCTCCAAGCCCGCGCCGCTCCCTGGTCCAAACTAGCCCATTCTTTTGTATCCCTCCATTCCCACTCCGTTCATGTGGCTATCTAGTTATCATGTGGCTACCCCAGTTTACCCAATATCTCCTCATAACTAAGCCCCTCCATACCAGGCAACATCCTGGTAAACCTCCTCTGCACTCTCTCTAAAGCCTCCACGTCCTTCTGGTAGCGTGGCGACCAGAACTGGGCGCAGTATTCCAAATACGGCCGAACCAACGTTCTATACAACTGCAACATCAGACCCCAACTTTTATACTCTATGCCCCGTCCTATAAAGTCTGATGGAGATGGTAAAGGAACAGGTTGACTTCTAGAATTTGGGTTCAAGTATTGAAGTTACAGCGGCAGGCCGGGGGAGGAGGGTTCTCCACAGTCTGCATGAGGCGCTGGGCACCTGCCGCAGAGCGGCACGGTAGCACAGTGGTTAGCACTGCTGCCCCACAGCGCCAGAGACCCGGGTTCGATTCCCGGCTCGGGTCACTGTCTGTGTGGAGTCTGCACATTCCCCCCGTGTCTGCGTGGGTTGCCTCCGGGTGCTCCGGTTTCCTCCCACAGTCCGAAAGATGTGCTGGTTAGGCCGTGCTAAAAATTGCCCCTCAGTGTCAGGGGGATTAGCAGGGTAAATATCTGGCGGTTAGGGGGATAGGTCCTGGGTGGGATTGGGGTCGGTGCAGACTCGATGGGCCGAATGGCCTCCTTCTGCACTGTCGGGATTCTATGGATTATATGAAATTAAGAAGCAGGACCTCAAAGGTAATAATCTGTGGGTTATCATAGAAACCCTTCAGTGCAGAAGGAGCTATTAGGCCCATCAAGCCTGCATGAACAACAACCCCACACAGGCCCTTTCCCCAGAACCCCACGTATTTACCCTGCTAGTCCCCCTGACACCAAGAAGCAATTTAGCATGGCCAATCTACCTAACCTGCACATCTTTGGACACGAAGGGGCAATTTAGCATGGTCAATCCACCTAACCTGCACATCTTTGGACACTAAGGGACTATTTAGCATGGTCAATCCACCTAACCTGCACATCTTTGGACACTAAGGGACTATTTAGCATGGCCAATCCACCTAACCTGCACATCTTTGGACACTAAGGGGCAATTTAGCATGGCCAATCCACCTAACCTACACATCTTTGGACACGAAGGGGCAATTTAGCATGGCCAATCCACCTAACCTGCACATCTTTGGGCACTGAGGGGCAATTTAGCATGGCCAATCCCCCGAACCTGCACATCTTTGGACACTAAGGGGCAATTTAGCATGGCCAATCCCCCGAACCTGCACATCTTTGGACACTAAGGGGCAATTTAGCATGGCCAATCCACCTAACCTGCACATCTTTGGACAATAAGGGGCAATTTAGCATGGCCAATCCCCCTAACCTGCACATCTTTGGACACTAAGGGGCAATTTAGCATGGCCAATCCCCCGAACCTGCACATCTTTGGACACTAAGGGGCAATTTAGCATGGCCAATCCACCTAACCTGCACATCTTTGGACAATAAGGGGCAATTTAGCATGGCCAATCCCCCTAACCTGCACATCTTTGGACAATAAGGGGCAATTTAGCATGGCCAATCCCCCTAACCTGCACATCTTTGGACACTAAGGGGCAATTTAGCATGGCCAATCCACCTAACCTGCACATCTTTGGAGTGTGGGAGGAAACCGGAGCATCCGGGAGAAACCCACGCAGACACGGGGAGGACTTGCAGACTCTACACAGACAGTGACCCAAGGCTGGAATCGAACCTGGCGCTGTGTGGTAGCAGTGCTAACCACTGTGCCACCCCCTGAGGCAGATGCAAACAGAGGTAGGAGGAATAGGATTGGGGGGGATGAACAGATGGATCAAAGATGGGTGTGGGGAGAGGTGGGACATTGGAACCAGCACGAGGGAAAGTGGGATCAGTACGGCAGGGACGGTCTACGTCTGAACGGTGCCGAGGCAGATGTTCCGGCGAGCCGCATGACAGGGGAAGTAGAGAGAGTTTTAAACCGAATAGTGGGGGCAAGGAATCAAATCGGGGAAGATGTGAGAAACCAAAGTGTGATAGCCTTTTTCCTCTGATGGAGAAATCCAGCACGAGGGGGCATGGCTTTAAATTGAGGGGGGGTAGTTATAGAACCGATGTCAGGGGTAGGTTCTTTACCCAGAGGGTGGTGAGGGATTGGAATGCCCTGCCAGCATCAGTAGTAAATGCGCCTAGTTTGGGGGCGTTTAAGAGATCCGTAGATAGGTTCATGGACGAAAAGAAATTGGTTTAGGTTGGAGGGTCACAGTTTTTTTTTAACTGGTCGGTGCAACATCGTGGGCCGAAGGGCCTGTTCTGCGCTGTAATGTTCTATGTTCTATGTTCTAAAGAGTCGAGAGAAAGCAAGAGAAGAAGGTTCTAATATAGGAAATTATATACAGACCATGACAGGATTGAGCAACTCTGATCAGGGGACAGTGTAGAGGGAGCTTTACTCTGCATCTAACCCGTGCTGTACCTGTCCTGGGAGTGTTTGATGTGGACAGTGTAGAGGGAGCTTTACTCTGTATCTAACCCCGTGCTGTACCTGTCCTGGGAGTGTTTGATGGGGACAGTGCAGAGGGAGCTTTACTCTGTATCTAACCCCGTGCTGTACCTGTCCTGGGAGTGTTTGATGGGGGACAGTGTAGAGGGAGCTTTACTCTGTATCTAACCCCGTGCTGTACCTGTCCTGGGAGTGTTTGATGGGGACAGTGTAGAGGGAGCTTTACTCTGTATCTAACCCCGTGCTGTACCTGTCCTGGGAGTGTTTAATGGGGACAGTGTAGAGGGAGCTTTACTCTGTATCTAACCCCGTGCTGTACCTGTCCTGGGTGTGTTTGATGGGGACAGTGTAGAGGGAGCTTTACTCTGTATCTAACCCCGTGCTGTACCTGTCCTGGGAGTGTTTGATGGAGGACAGTGTAGAGGGAGCTTTACTCTGTATCTAACCCCGTGCTGTACCTGTCCTGGGAGTGTTTGATGGGGACAGTGTAGAGGGAGCTTTACTCTGTATCTAACCCCGTGCTGTACCTGTCCTGGGAGTGTTTGATGGGGGCAGTGTAGAGGGAGCTTTACTCTGTATCTAACCCCGTGCTGTACCTTCCTGGGAGTGTTTGATGGGGGACAGTGTAGAGGGAGCTTTACTCTGTATCTAACCCCGTGCTGCACCTGTCCTGGGAGTGTTTGATGGGGGACAGTGTCGAGGGAGCTTTACTCTGTATCAGAACAGGGAGAGAGTGCAGTTAAACATGTGGTTGCAGGGATGGTGTAGGAGGGAGGGTTTCAGATACGTGGATAATTGGAACACATTCTGGGGAAGGTGGGACCTGTACAAACAGGACGGGGTGCACCTGAACCAGAGGGGCACCAATATCCTAGGAGGGAAATTTGATACGGCTCTTCAGGGGGGTTTAAACTAATTTGTCAGGGGAGTGGGAAAAGGAGTTGTAGTCCGGAAGTCAGTGAGGGTGGTGAGGTATTGGGGAAGGTATCAGGGTCAAGGGTGGGTACTGGTAGACAGGAAGGTGGGTTGAAGTGTGTCTACTTCAATGCAAGGAGCATCCGGAACAAGGTAGATGAACTTGGGCGTGGATTGGTACTTGGGACTACGATGTTGTGGCCATTACAGAGACGTGGGTAGAACAAGGACAGGAATGGTTGTTGGATGTTCCGGGGTATAGATGTTTCAGTAAGTGCAGGGAAGCTGGTAAAAGAGGTGGAGGAGTGGCATTGTTAATCAAGGATAGTTTAACGGCTGCGGAAAGGCACTTCGAGGGGGATCTGCACACTGAGGTAATATGGGCTGAGGTTAGAAATAGGAAAGAAGCGGTCACGTTGTTAGGAGTTTACTATAGGCCCCCAAATAGTAATAGAGATGTGGAGGAAGAAATTGCTAAGCAGATTATGGATATGTGTGGGGGTCACAGGGTAGTTGTCATGGGGGACTTTAACTTTCCAAATATTGATTGGAACCTTTGTAGGTCAAATAGTTCGGATGGGGCGGTTTTTGTGCAGTGTGTGCAGGAGGGTTTCCTGACACAATATGTGGATAGGCCGACAAGAGGTGAGGCCACATTGGATTTGGTACTGGGAAATGAACCGGGTCAAGTGTTAGATTTGGTTGTGGGAGAGCACTTTGGAGATAGTGACCACAATTCGGTGTCTTTTGTTATTGCAATGGAGAGGGATAGGGCCGTACGGCAGGGCAAGGTTTACAATTGGGGGAGAGGTAATTATGATGCGATTAGGCAAGAATTAGGGGGCATAAGTTGGGAACAGAACCTGTCAGGGAAAGGAACTAATGAAAAGTGGAACTTTTTCAAGGAACAAATACTGGGTGTCCTTGATAGGTATGTCCCTGTCAGGCAGGGAGGAAATGGCCGAGTGAGGGAACCATGGTTCACGAAAGAGGGGGAATGTCTTGTGAAAAGGAAGAGGGAAGCTTATGTAGGGATGAGGAAACAAGGTTCAGATGGCTCGATTGAGGGTTACAAGTTAGCAAGGAATGAGCTGAAAAAGGGGCTTAGGAGAGCTTGGAGGGGACGTGAGAAGTCCTTGGTGGGTCGGATCAAGGAAAACCCCAAGGCTTTTTACTCTTATGTGAGGAATAAAAGAATGACCAGGGTGAGGTTAGGGCCAGTCAAGGACAGTAGTGGGAACTTGTGTATGGAGTCAGTAGAGATAGGCGAGGTGATGAATGAATACTTTTCTTCAGTGTTCACCAAGGAGAGGGGCCATGTTTTTGAGGAACAAAAGGTTTTACAGGCTAATAGGCTGGAGGAAATAGATGTTCGGAGGGAGGATGTCCTGGCAGTTTTGAATAAACTGAAGGTCGATAAGTCCCCTGGGCCTGATGAAATGTATCCTAGGATTCTTTGGGAGACAAGGGATGAGATCGCAGAGCCTTTGGCTTTGATCTTTGGGTCCTCGCTGTCCACGGGGATAGTTCCAGAGGACTGGAGAATGGCGAATGTTGTTCCTCTGTTTAAGAAAGGGAATAGAAATGACCCTGGTAATTATAGACCGGTTAGTCTTACTTCGGTGGTTGGTAAATTGTTGGAAAAGGTCCTTAGGGATGGGATTTACGACCATTTAGAAAGATGCGGATTAATCCGGGATAGTCAGCACGGATTCGTGAAGGGCAAGTCGTGCCTCACAAATTTGATAGAATTTTTTGAGGAGGTAACTAAGTGTGTTGATGAAGGTAGGGCAGTTGATGTCATATACATGGATTTTAGTAAGGCGTTTGATAAGGTCCCCCATGGTCGGCTTATGATGAAAGTGAGGAGGTGTGGGATAGAGGGAAAGTTGGCCGATTGGATAGGTCTGATCGAAGACAGAGGGTGGTGGCGGATGGAACATTTTCGGATTGGAGGCAGGTTGATAGCGGAGTGCCACAGGGATCAGTGCTTGGTCCTCTGCTCTTTGTGATTTTTATTAATGACTTAGAGGAGGGGGCTGAAGGGTGGATCAGTAAATTTGCTGATGACACCAAGATTGGTGGAGTAGTGGATGAGGTGGAGGGCTGTTGTAGGCTGCAAAGAGACATAGATAGGATGCAAAGCTGGGCTGAAAAATGGCAAATGGAGTTTAACCCTGATAAATGTGAGGTGATTCATTTTGGTAGGGCTAATTTAAATGTGGATTACAGGGTCAAAGGTAGGGTTCTGAAGACTGTGGAGGAACAGGGAGATCTTGGGGTCCATATCCACAGATCTCTAAAGGTTGCCTCTAAAGTGGATAGAGCTGTGAAGAAGGCCTATAGTGTGTTAGCTTTTATTAACAGGGGGTTGGAGTTTAAGAGCCGTGGGGTTATGCTGCAACTGTACAGGACCTTGGTGAGACCACATTTGGAATATTGTGTGCAGTTCTGGTCACCTCACTATAAGAAGGATGTGGAAGCGTTGGAAAGAGTGCAGAGGAGATTTACCAGGATGCTGCCTGGTTTGGAGGGTAGGTCTTATGAGGAAAGGTTGAGGGAGCAAGGGCTGTTCTCTCTGGAGTGGAGGAGGCTGAAGGGAGACTTAATAGAGGTTTATAAAATGATGAAGGGGATAGATAGAGTGAACGTTCAAAGACTATTTCCTCGGGTGGATGGAGCTATTACAAGGGGGCATAACTATAGGGTTCGTGGTGGGAGATATAGGAAGGATATCAGAGGTAGGTTCTTTACGCAGAGAGTGGTTGGGGTGTGGAATGGACTGCCTGCAGTGATAGTGGAGTCAGACACTTTAGGAACATTTAAGCGGTTATTGGATAGGCACATGGAGCACACCAGGATGATAGGGAGTGGGATAGCGTGATCTTGGTTTCAGATAAAGCTCGGCACAACATCGTGGGCCGAAGGGCTTGTTCTGTGCTGTACTGTTCTATGTTCTATGTTCTATCTAACCCCGTGCTGTACCTGTCCTGGGACTGTTTGATGGGGGACAGTGTAGAGCGAGCTTTACTCTGTACCTAACCCCGTGCTGTACCTGTCCTGGGAGTGTTTGATGGGGTAAGAAGTTTAACAACACCAGGTTAAAGTCCAACAGGTTTATTTGGTAGCAAAAGCCACACAAGCTTTCGAAGCTCTAAGCCCCTTCTTCAGGTGAGTGGGAATTCTGTTCACAAACAGAGCTTATAAAGAAACAGACTCAATTTACATGAATAATGGTTGGAATGCGAATACTTTCTATGTAAGTATTCGCATTCCAACCATTATTCATGTAAATTGAGTCTGTGTCTTTATAAGCTCTGTTTGTGAACAGAATTCCCACTCACCTGAAGAAGGGGCTTAGAGCTTCGAAAGCTTGTGTGGCTTTTGCTACCAAATAAACCTGTTGGACTTTAACCTGGTGTTGTTAAACTTCTTACTGTGTTTACCCCAGTCCAACGCCGGCATCTCCACATCATGAGTGTTTGATGGGGACAGTGTAGAGGGAGCTTTACTCTGTATCTAACCCCGTGCTGTACCTGTCCTGGGAGTGTTTGATGGGGACAGTGTAGAGGGAGCTTTACTCTGTATCTAACCCTGTGCTGTGACCTGAGGATTGAGACACATAGGAGGGTTTTAGATATCCCAGGACGTGGGGAAACGGGAAGTGAAGATATTTTGTGCGCTGGGAAAAAATCTGGAGTTCACGTGAAGGAAGGAACTTGTGCATTTCTCTAGCGCCTTTGGCCAACTCAGAGCATCACAAAGGCACTTTTAAACATAGTCACTGGTGCAATGTTGGAAAGAGGGCAGCACGGTGGCACAGTGGGTTAGCGCTGCTGCCTCACAGCACGAGGGACCCAGGTTCGATTCCCGGCTTGGGTTACTCTCTGTGTGGAGTCTGCACGTTCTCCCCGTGTCTGTGTGGGTTTCCTCCGGGTGCTCCGGTTCCCTCCCACAGTCTGAAAGACGTGCTGGGTTAGGGTGCATTGGGCCGTGCTAAATTCTCCCTCCAGTGTTACCCGAACAGGCGCCGGAGTGTGGCGACTAGGGGGATTTTCACAGTAACTTCATTGCGGCGTTAATGTAAGTCTTACTTTAAATAAACTTATACCTTACTTTTATGAAGCAGCCAATTTGTACGCAGAAAGCTCCGACAAACAGCAATGTGGTAACGACCAAACCACCTGCTTTTATTGATGCCTCTGAAGGGATAGCTCCCGGCTCCAATAAATCAGCAAGAACTCCCCACGCTTCTGCCAGCGGCGGCCCTGGTGATTGGTTCTATCCTCCTGAGATATATCGAGCTGCTCCTTCGAGATAAATTCAGCATCGAATTGTATTTGTTGGGAATTAAATTGAGGAAGTGTTTGAGCTGCTGTATATATAGTAGACGCAAACTGAGGTGCTGGGGTTTACACACACAAGCTGATCATCTGTGGCTCTGCAAATAGAAGCTTTTCAGTGTCTAAAGATTAGAATCCATTCTTCACTTCACATCCATCTGTCTGAAATAGGACAGACCGTCTCAGTTTCATATAGCAACCTTCAACCCTGCGGGTCTCCCTTGGCATTGCCCCTCCAACACTGCAGCACTCCCTCAGCGCTGCCCCTCCAACACTGCAGCACTCCCTCAGCGCTGTCCCCTCTGACCCTGCACCATTCCCTCAGCACTGTCCCTCCAACACTGCAGCATTCCCTCAGCGCTGCCCCTCTGACCCTGCACCATTCCCTCAGCGCTGTCCCTCCAACACTGCAGCACTCCCTCAGCGCTGCCCCTCCAACACTGCGACATTCCCTCAGCGCTGTCTCTCTGACCCTGCGGCATTCCCTCAGCGCTGTTCCTCCAACACTGCAGCACTCCCTCAGCGCTGTCCCCTCTAACCCTGCACCATTCCCTCAGCGCTGTCCCCTCTAACCCTGCACCATTCCCTCAGCGCTGTCCCCTATGACCCTGCAGCATTCCCTCAGCGCTGCCCCTCCAACACTGCAGCACTCCCTCAGCGCTGTCCCCTCTAACCCTGCACCATTCCCTCAGTGCTGCCCCTCCAACACTGCGACATTCCCTCAGCGCTGTCCCCTCTGACCCTGCTGCATTCCCTCAGCGCTGTCCCCTCTGACCCCGCACCATTCCCTCAGCGCTGTCCCTCTGACCCTGCACCATTCCCTCAGCACTGTCCCTCCAACACTGCAGCATTCCCTCAGCGCTGCCCCTCTGACCCTGCACCATTCCCTCAGCGCTGTCCCTCCAACACTGCAGCACTCCCTCAGCGCTGCCCCTCCAACACTGCGACATTCCCTCAGCGCTGTCTCTCTGACCCTGCGGCATTCCCTCAGCGCTGTTCCTCCAACACTGCAGCACTCCCTCAGCGCTGTCCCCTCTAACCCTGCACCATTCCCTCAGCGCTGTCCCCTCTAACCCTGCACCATTCCCTCAGCGCTGTCCCCTCTGACCCTGCAGCATTCCCTCAGCGCTGCCCCTCCAACACTGCAGCACTCCCTCAGCGCTGTCCCCTCTAACCCTGCACCATTCCCTCAGTGCTGCCCCTCCAACACTGCGACATTCCCTCAGCGCTGTCCCCTCTGACCCTGCTGCATTCCCTCAGCGCTGTCCCCTCTGACCCCGCACCATTCCCTCAGCGCTGTCCCTCTGACCCTGCACCATTCCCTCAGCGCTGTCCCTCCAACACTGCGACATTCCCTCAGCGCTGTCCCCTCTAACCCTGCACCATTCCCTCAGCGCTGTCCCTCCAACACTGCGACATTCCCTCAGCGCTGTCCCTCCAACACTGCGACATTCCCTCAGCGCTGCCCCTCCAACACTACTGCATTCCCTCAGCGCTGCCCCTCCAACACTACTGCATTCCCTCAGCGCTGTCCCTCTGACCCTGCGACATTCCCTCAGCGCTGTCCCCTCTGACCCTGCGCCATTCCCTCAGCGCTGTCCCCTCTGACCCTGCGCCATTCCTTCAGCGCTGTCCCTCTAACCCTGCGCCATTCCCTCAGCGCTGTCCCCTCTGACCCTGCGACATTCCCTCAGCGCTGTCCCTCTGACCCTGCACCATTCCCTCAGCGCTGTCCCTCTGACCCTGCACCATTCCCTCAGCGCTGTCCCCTCTGACCCTGCGACACTCCCTCAGCGCTGTCCCCTCTGACCCTGCACCATTCCCTCAGCGCTGTCCCCTCTGACCCTGCACCATTCCCTCAGTGCTGCCCCTCTAACCCTGCGACGTTCCCTCAGCGCTGTCCCTCTGACCCTGCGGCACTCCCTCAGCGCTGTCCCCTCTGACCCTGCGGCACTCCCTCAGTGTCGGGGCCACGCATGTCAGCCTGGATTATGGGGTTGAAGCTCCCACAATAGATCTTCGACCCACAGCCTTGTGACCGGGTGCTGCCCTTCACGCCCTGACTGGCACCCAAGACCAAGGTTGTACAAGGACCAGACCACTGGCTAAGAGTGAGGGCAGGTCAAGCTTGGACGATTGTCAAGGGGAATAAAAGTTAACCAAAGCGTTCCACTGCGGGTGGAGCGGCGGAAAGGCCTTGGATTTACTCCTGAGAGAAACGGATAAAGTGCTGGGAATCGGGGAGGTTCCTCCGGTTTCTCTGAATGGGTTGAATTGAGTGGGCAATTCTCAGCCTCCCACGCCTGCATTTAGCTTTCAGTCTCTGGATCAGGCGCTGCCTCACGTGGTTATTATATAATCAATGTGTCATCAGGACATGACAGCCCCTGAAGCTGAGAACACACTGCCACAGGGGGCGATGCTGGGCACATCCTCTCTCAACACCTCTCCCAGGTCCCGAAACACAAGCAAGTCGGTTAAAGAGGCCTTGATTACTGGGCTGGGGAGGGGGTGGGAGGCTCACTCACCTCGAGGGGACGACGCAAAGCGGAGGGTATCACACCGTTCGCCAATTCATAGAATCCCGACAGCGCAGAAGGTGGCCATTCGGCCCATTGAGTCTGCACCGACCACAATCCCACCCAGGCCCTATCCCCCTAACCACCAACATTTACCCTGCTAATCCCCCTGACACTAAGGAACAATTTAGCATGGCCAATCCCGCTAACACGGACATCTTTGGACACTAAGGGACAATTTAGCATGGCCAATCCCCCTAACCTGCACATCTTTGGACACTAAGGGGCAATTTAGCACAGCCAATCCACCTAACCTGAGCATCTTTGGACACTAAGGAACAATTTAGCATGGCCACTCCCCGTAACCTGCACATCTTTGGACACTGAGGGTCAATGTAGCATGGCCAATCCCCCTAACCTGCACATCTTTGGACACCAAGGGGAAATTTACCATGGCCAATCCACCTAACCCGCACATCTTTGGACACCAAGGGGAAATTTAGCACGGCCAATCCCCCTAACCTACACATCTTTGGACACTAAAAGGCAATTTAGCATGGCCAAGCCACCTAACCCGCACATCTTTGGACACTAAGGGGCAATTTAGCACAGCCAATCCACCTAACCTGAGCATCTTTGGACACTAAGGAACAATTTAGCATGGCCAATCCCCCTAACCTGCACATCTTTGGACACCAAGGGGAAATTTACCATGGCCAATCAACCTAACCTGCACATCTTTGGACACCAAGGGGAAATTTACCATGGCCAATCCACCTAACCCGCACATCTTTGGACACCAAGGGGAAATTTAGCACGGCCAATCCCCCTAACCTACACATCTTTGGACACTAAAAGGCAATTTAGCATGGCCAAGCCACCTAACCCGCACATCTTTGGACACTAAGGGGCAATTTAGCACAGCCAATCCACCTAACCTGAGCATCTTTGGACACTAAGGAACAATTTAGCATGGCCAATCCCCCTAACCTGCACATCTTTGGACACCAAGGGGAAATTTACCATGGCCAATCCACCTAACCTGCACATCTTTGGACACCAAGGGGAAATTTACCATGGCCAATCCACCTAACCCGCACATCTTTGGACACCAAGGGGAAATTTAGCACGGCCAATCCCCCTAACCTACACATCTTTGGACACTAAAAGGCAATTTAGCATGGCCAAGCCACCTAACCCGCACATCTTTGGACACTAAGGGGCAATTTAGCACAGCCAATCCACCTAACCTGAGCATCTTTGGACACTAAGGAACAATTTAGCATGGCCACTCCCCGTAACCTGCACATCTTTGGACACTGAGGGTCAATGTAGCATGGCCAATCCCCCTAACCTGCACATCTTTGGACACCAAGGGGAAATTTACCATGGCCAATCCACCTAACCCGCACATCTTTGGACACCAAGGGGAAATTTAGCACGGCCAATCCCCCTAACCTACACATCTTTGGACACTAAAAGGCAATTTAGCATGGCCAAGCCACCTAACCCGCACATCTTTGGACACTAAGGGGCAATTTAGCACAGCCAATCCACCTAACCTGAGCATCTTTGGACACTAAGGAACAATTTAGCATGGCCAATCCCCCTAACCTGCACATCTTTGGACACCAAGGGGAAATTTACCATGGCCAATCCACCTAACCTACACATCTTTGGACACTAAAAGGCAATTTAGCATGGCCAATCCCCCTAACCCGCACATCTTTGGACACTAAGGGGCAATTTAGCACGGCCAATCCACCTAACCTGAGCATCTTTGGACACTAAGGGGCAATTTAGCATGGCCAATCCCCCTAATCTACACATCTTTGGTCACTAAGGGACCGACCACGGTAGCACAGTGGTTAGCACTGCTGCTTCACAGCTCCAGGGTCCTGGGTTCGATTCCCGGCTCGGGTCACTGTCTGTGTGGAGTTTGCACATTCTCCTCGTGTCTGCGTGGGTTTCCTCCGGGTGCTCCGGTTTCCTCCCACAGTCCAAAGATGTGCGGGTTAGGTTGATTGGCCAGGTTAAAAATTGCCCCTTAGAGTCCTGGGATGTGTAGATTAGCGGGTAAATATGTGGGGGTAGGGCCTGGGTGGGATTGTGGTCGGTGCAGACTCGATGGGCCGAATGGCCTCCTTCTGCACTGTAGGGTTTCTATGATTCTATGATTCTATGAATTTAGCATGGCCAATCAACCTACCCTACACATCTTTGGACACTAAGGGGCAATTTAGCATGGCCAATCAACCTACCCTACACATCTTTGGACTGTTGGAGGAAACCGGAGCACCCGGAGGAAACCCACGCAGACACGGGGAGAACGTGCAGACACCACACAAAAAGTGACCCGAGGCCGGAATCGAACCCGGGTCCCTGGCAATGTGAGGCAGCAGCACTAACCCACTGTGCCACTGTGCCGTCCATATTCTCTCTTTCAGGTCTCACAGCGTCAGGGACCCGGGTCCGATTCCCGGCTTGTGTCACTGTCTGTGTGGAGTCTGCACGTTCTCCCCGTGTCTGCGTGGGTTTCCTCCGGGGGCTCCGGTTTCCTCCCACACTCCAAAGATGTGCAGGTTAGGTGTATTGGCCATGCTAAATTGCCCCTTAGTATCCAAAGATGTGCAGGTTAGGTGTATTGGCCATGCTAAATTGCCCCTTAGTATCCAAAGATGTGCAGGTTAGGTGGATTGGCCATGCTAAATTGCCCCTTAGTGTCAGGGGGATTAGGAGGGTAAATATGTGTGGTTATGGGAATGGGGCCAGGGTGGGATTGTGCTCGGTGGAGACTTGGTGGGCCGAAAGGCCTCCTTCTGACTGTAGGGATTCTATGATTATAAAAAGAAATCTGGGGCACCGAGTTGGTCGGAGAGCCAAGGTGGAGGCCGATAGCATGGCAGACACAAAGCTGAGATGCCACAGCTCCACCACTGGTCGGAGAGTGCACTGAAGCGTGACATGTTTACACAGCCGGTTTGTATGGGTGGACACGCGACGTTCCGATAGGAATCGGCGAGACAGATGTGCACTGAAGGAACATAAGGAGCAAGAACGGTCCTCGGGGCCGGAAGCCGATAAAGATGGAAACCCGTGGTCGATTGTGGGAAAGACCCATCTGTGTCACCAATGTCCCTTTAGGGAAGGAAATCTGCTGTCGCGACTCGGTCTGGCCTACACGTGACTCCAGAGCCACAGCATAGTTGACTCTCAACTGCCCTCTGAGATGGCTGACGAGGCACTGAGTTCAAGGGGCAGAGATGGGCAATACATTCTGGGCCAGTCAGGTGACACCCACATCCAATGAAATAATAAAGAAAGAAATAATTAACTTTGAAATTCACATCCAATCTTATCGAGATTCCAATGGTTGGGGATTAAATGGATCTGGGGGTCATTACGGTGTGGCTCAGCCCCAAGGATCTAGTTTTGGATCTTGATGCCATCTTTGAGGTAACAGATTGGCAGCTCATGACTAATCTTCTGATTCACATTCAGTGCAACACTGACATTTTATCATTTTTTAAAAAACCTCCAATTTAACCTGTTGTGCTGCCCCATTAAGAGGCACCGTCCCCCGTACTCTACACTACCCCCACTCATAGACCACAGAACAGTACAGCACAGAACAGGCCCTTCGGCCCACAATGTTGTGCCAAGCTTTGTCCGAAACCAAGATCAAGCTATTTCCTCCCTATCATCCTGGTGTGCTCCATGTGCCTATCCAATAACCGCTTCAATGTTCCGAAAGTGTCTGACTCCACTATCACTGCAGGCAGTCCATTCCACACCCCAACCACTCTCTGAGTAAAGAGCCTATCTCTGATATCCTTCCTGTATCTCCCACCACGAACCCTATAGTTATGCCCCCTTGTAATAGCTCCATCCACCCAAGGAAATAGTCTTTGAACGTTCACTCTATCTATCCCCTTCATCATTTTATAAACCTCCATTAAGTCTCCCCTCAGCCTCCTCCGCTCCAGAGAGAACAGCCCTAGCTCCCGCAACCTTTCCTCATAAGACCTACCCTCCAAACCAGGCAGCATCCTGGTAAATCTCCTCTGCACTCTTTCCAGCGCTTCCACATCCTTCTTATAGTGAGGTGACCAGAACTGCACACAATATTCCAAATGTGGTCTCACCCAGGTCCTGTACAGTTGCAGCATAAGCCATCACATCTGAGGAATCCCAAGTTAGTTACTGCTGAATATATCGGAAATTAAGAACAAAAGAAGAAGGTGCAATTGGATTAAAGGAAAAGAAATAAGTCGAATAGAATCAGAGAGCAATACAGAACGGAAACAGGCCCTTCAGCCCAACCAGTCCATGCCAACCATGGTGCCCTCCCAGCTAGTCCCAGAGTTGCCCGTGTTTGACCCATGTCCCTCTAACCCTTTCCCATCTATGTACTTATCCAAATGCTTTTTAAATGTCACTATTGTACCTCCCTCGACCACTTTCTCTGGCAGCTCATTCTGACACTATAGTTAAGAAAGCCCCACCAACACCTCTACTTTCTCAGAAGACTAAGGAAATTTGGCATGTCAGCTACGACTCTCACCAACTTTTACAGATGCCCCATAGAAAGCATTCTTTCTGGTTGTATCACAGCTTCGTATGGCTCCTGCTCTGCCCAAGACTGCAAGGAACTACAAAAGGTCGTGAATGTAACCCAATCCATCACGCAAACCAGCTTCCCATGCATTGACTCTGTCTACACTTCCCGCTGCCTCGGGGAAAAGCAGCCAGCATAATTAAGGACCCCACGCACCCCGGACATTCTCTCTTCCACCTTCTTCTTTCAGGAAAAAGATACAAAAGTCTGAGGTCACGTATCAACCGACTCAAGAACAGCTTCTTCCCTGCTGCTGTCAGACTTTTGAATGGATCTACCTCGCATTAAGTTGATCTTTCTCTACACCCTAGCTATGACTGTAACACTACATTCCGCACCCTCTCCCTCTGAACAGTATGCTTTGTCTGTATAGCGCACAAGAAACAATACTTTTCACTGTATCCCAGTACATGTGACAATAATAAATCAAATCAAAGGGATGACTTGGTTTAAAAAAAAGTTTTAAAACTTTATTGATTAGCGTCACAAGCAGGCTTACATTAACATTGCAATGAAGTTACTGTGAAAATTCCCTAGTCGCCACACTCCGGCGCCTGTTCGGGGAACACTGAGGGAGAATTTAGCACGGCCAATCCACCCTAACCAGAGCATCTTTAGGACTGTGGGAGTAAACCGGAGCACCCGGAGGAAACCCACGCAGACACGGGGAGAATGTGCAGGCTCCACACGGACAGTGACCCGAGCCGGGAATCGAACCCGGGTCCCTGGCGCTGTGAAGCAGCAGCGCTAACCACTGTGCCACCGTGCCGCCCCACTATCTACCCCCCCCCCACTCGCACAGAGATATCTCTATCCCTCACACAGAGAACTACCCCCAACTCACACAGAGATCCCCCTATCCCTCGCACAGAGATCTCCCGACCCCTCACACAGAGATCTCCCTATCCCTCACACAGAGAACTACCCCCAACTCACACAGAGATCCCCCTATCCCTCGCACAGAGATCTCCCGACCCCTCACACAGAGATCTCCCGACCCCTCACACAGAGATCTCCCGACCCCTCACACAGAGATCTACCCCCAACTCACACAGAGATCTCCCTATCCCTCACACAGAGATCTACCCCCAACTCACACAGAGATCCCCCTATCCCTCGCACAGAGATCTCCCGACCCCTCACACAGAGATCTCCCGACCCCTCACACAGAGATCTCCCGACCCCTCACACAGAGATCTCCCGACCCCTCACACAGAGATCTCCCGACCCCTCACACAGAGATCTCCCAACCCCTCACACAGAGATCCCCCTATCCCTCGCACAAAGATCTCCCTATCCCTCGCACAGAGATCTCCCGACCCCTCACACAGAGATCTCCCGACCCCTCACACAGAGATCTCCAGATCCCTCACACAGAGATCCCCCTATCCCTCGCACAAAGATCTCCCTATCCCTCGCACAGAGATCTCCCGACCCCTCACACAGAGATCTACCCCCAACTCACACAGAGATCTCCCTATCCCTCACACAGAGATCTACCCCCAACTCACACAGAGATCCCCCTATCCCTCGCACAGAGATCTCCCGACCCCTCACACAGAGATCTCCCGACCCCTCACACAGAGATCTCCCGACCCCTCACACAGAGATCTCCCGACCCCTCACACAGAGATCTCCCAACCCCTCACACAGAGATCCCCCTCTCCCTCGCACAAAGATCTCCCTATCCCTCGCACAGAGATCTCCCGACCCCTCACACAGAGATCTCCCGACCCCTCACACAGAGATCTCCCGACCCCTCACACAGAGATCTCCCGACCCCTCACACAGAGATCTCCCAACCCCTCACACAGAGATCCCCCTATCCCTCGCACAAAGATCTCCCTATCCCTCGCACAGAGATCTCCCGACCCCTCACACAGAGATCTCCCGACCCCTCACACAGAGATCCCCCTATCCCTCACACAGAGATCTCCCGACGCCTCACACAGAGATCTCCCGACCCCCAACTAACACAGAGATCCCCCTACCCCTCACACAGAGATCTCCCGACCCCTCACACAGAGATCTCACGACCCCTCACACAGAGATCCCCCTATCCCTCACACAGAGATCTCCCGACCCCTCACACAGAGATCTCCCGACCCCTCACACAGAGATCTCGCGACCCCTCACACAGAGATCTCCCGACCCCTCACACAGAGATCCCCCTATCCCTCACACAGAGATCTCCCGACCCCTCACACAGAGATCTCCCGACCCCTCACACAGAGATCCCCCTATCCCTCACACAGAGATCTCCCGACCCCTCACACAGAGATCCCCCTATTCCTCACACAGAGATCTCCAGACCCCTCACACAGAGATCTCCCGACCCCTCACACAGAGATCTCCCGACCCCTCACACAGAGATCTCCCGACCCCGTACACAGAGATCTTGCGACCCCTCTCACAGAGATCTCCCGACCCCTCACACAGAGATCTCCCAACCCCTCACACAGAGATCCCCCTATTCCTCACACAGAGATCTCCCGACCCCTCACACAGAGATCTCCCGACCCCTCACACAGAGATCTCCCGACCCCTCACACAGAGATCTCCCGACCCCTCACACAGAGATCTCCCGACCTCTCACACAGAGATCTACTCCCCACTCACACAGAGATCTCACGATCCCTCACACAGAGATCTCCAGATCCCTCACACAGAGATCTCCCGACCCCTCACACAGAGATCTCCCTATCCCTCGCACAGAGATCTACCCCCCCACTCATACAGAGATCGCCCAACCCCTCACACAGAGATCCCCCAACCCCTCACACAGAGATCTCCCGATCCCTCACACAGAGATCTCCCGACCTCTCACACAGAGATCTCCCGACCCCTCACACAGAGATCTCCCGACCCCTCACACAGAGATCTCCCGACCCCTCACACAGAGATCTCCCGACCCCTCACACAGAGATCTCCCAACCCCTCACACAGAGATCTCCAGACCCCTCATACAGAGATCTCCCGACCCCTCACACAGAGATCTCCCAACCCCTCACACAGAGATCTCCAGACCCCTCATACAGAGATCTCCCGACCCCTCACACAGAGATCTCCCGACCCCTCACACAGAGATCTCCCAACCCCTCACACAGAGATCTCCAGACCCCTCATACAGAGATCTCCCGACCTCTCACACAGAGATCTCCCGACCCCTCACACAGAGATCTCCAGACCCCTCATACAGAGATCTCCCGACCCCTCATACAGAGATCTCCAGACCCCTCACACAGAGATCTCCCAACCCCTCATACAGAGATCTCCCGACCCCTCATACAGAGATCTCCAGACCCCTCATACAGAGATCTCCCAACCCCTCACACAGAGATCTCCCGACCTCTCACACAGAGATCTCCCGACCCCTCACACAGAGATCTCCAGACCCCTCACACAGAGATTTCCCCACCACTCGCATAGAGATCTCCCTACCCCTCACACAGAGACCTACCCCCCAACTCACACAGAGATCTACCAACCACTCACTGAGAGATCTACCCCACTCACACAGAGATCTCCCGACCTCTCACACAGAGATCTCCCGACCTCTCACACGGAGATCTCCCGACCTCTCACACAGAGATCCCCCGAACTCTCGCACAGAGATCTACTCCCCACTCACACAGAGATCTACCCCCCACTCACACAGAGATCTACTCCCCACTCACACAGAGATCTACCCTCCCACTCACACAGAGATCTACCCCCCAACTCACACAGAGATCTACCAACCACTCACTGAGAGATCTACCCCACTCACACAGAGATCTCCCGACCTCTCACACAGTGATCTCCCGACCTCTCGCACAGAGATCTACTCCCCACTCACACAGAGATCTACCCTCCACACACAGAGATCTACTCCCCACTCACACAGAGATCTACCCTCCCACTCACACAGTGATCTACCCCACAACTCACACAGAGATCTACCAACCACTCACTGAGAGATCTACCCCACTCACACAGAGATCTCCCGACCTCTCACACAGAGATCTCCCGACCTCTCACACAGAGATCTCCCAACCTCTCACACAGAGATCTCCCGACCTCTCACACAGAGATCTACTCCCCACTCACACAGAGATCTACCCCCCACTCACACAGAGATCTACCCTCCCACTCACACAGGGATCTACCCTCCCACTCACTTAGAGATCTACCCCCCACTCACACAGAGATCTACCCTCCCACTCACACAGAGATCTACCCCTCCCCACTCACACAGAGATCTACTCCCCGCCTCACACAGAGATCTACCCTCCCAATCACACAGAGATCTACCCCTCCCCACTCACACAGAGATCTACCCCTCCCCACTCACACAGAGATCTACCCTCCCAATCACACAGAGATCTCCCGACCTCTCACACAGCGATCCACCCCTGCCTCAGGCAGAAATCAACCCCCGACCCAAGTGATCAACCTCCCGGCTTCACACAGGGATTTACCCCCTGACATCAAGCAGGGATCTACCCTCTATCTCACAGACCTGCCCCCCTCTCCCCTGACATCACACAGGGATCTACCTCCTATCTCCCGGCCCTCCCCCCCGACCCTGGCATCGCTCAGGGATCTACCCCCGGACTCCCGCAGGAATCGGCCCCCACATTTGCAGCAATTCAGAGTGTGAATGTTGGCACCTTTGTTTTCCACAGAAAACCAGGTATCTTAGCAACCGTATCTACCGCTGGGCTCAGAGAGCGTCACTGCTAAAAGGCTGACAATTCTGAGGGTCCCACTCCTGCCATTCCACAGAGGATGACAGAATCTCGCCGTGTTTTACACAGCGGGGGCAACTCTCACCGCGCTGACTAAAACCTCCTGAGTTCAAGTTAAACTGCAAAGAATTGAGCACAAAGTCCTGACTGAGTCCCAATGGAGCGCAGAGGGAGTGCCGCACTGTCAGAGGGTCAGTGCTGAGGGAGTGCCGCACCGTCAGAGGTTCAGTGCTGAGGGAGTGCCGCACTGTCAGAGGGTCAGTGCTGAGGGAGTGCCACACTGTCAGAGGGTCAGTGCTGAGGGAGCGCCACACCGTCAGAGGTTCAGTGCTGAGGGAGTGCCGCACTGTCAGAGGGTCAGTACTGAGGGAGTGTCGCACTGTCAGAGGGTCAGTGCTGAGGGAGTGCCGCACTGTCAGAGGGTCAGTGCTGAGGGAGTTCCGCACTGTCAGAGGGTCAGTGCTGAGGGAGTACCGCACTGTCAGAGGGTCAGTGCTGAGGGAGTTCCGCACTGTCAGAGGGTCAGTGCTGAGGGAGTGCGGCACTGTCAGAGGGTCAGTGCTGAGGGAGTGCCGCACTGTCAGAGGGTCAGTACTGAGAGAGTGCCGCACTGTCAGAGGGTCAGTGCTGAGGGAGTGCCGCACTGTCAGAGGGTCAGTGCTGAGGGAGTGCCGCACTGTCATAGGGTCAGTGCCGAGGGAGTGCCGCACTGTCAGAGGGTCAGTACTGAGGGAGTGCTGCACTCTCAGAGGGTCAGTACTGAGAGAGTGCCGCACTGTCATAGGGTCAGTGCTGAGGGAGTGCCGCACTGTCAGAGGGTCAGTACTGAGGGAGAGCCGCACTGTCAGAGGGTCAGTGCTGAGGGAGTGCCGCACTGTCATAGGGTCAGTGCCGAGGGAGTGCCGCACTGTCAGAGGGTCAGTACTGAGGGAGTGCTGCACTCTCAGAGGGTCAGTGCTGAGGGAGTGCCGCACTGTCATAGGGTCAGTGCTGAGGGAGTGCTGCACTGTCAGAGGGTCAGTACTGAGGGAGAGCCGCACTGTCAGAGGGTCAGTCCTGAGGGAGTGTCGCACTGTCAGAGGGTCAGTGCTGAGGGAGTGCCGCACTGTCAGAGGGTCAGTGCTGAGGGAGTGCCGCACTGTCAGAGGGTCAGTTCTGAGGGAGAGCCGCACTGTCAGAGGGTCGGTGCTGAGGGAGAGCCGCACTGTCAGAGGGTCAGTGCTGAGGGAGAGCCGCACTGTCAGAGGGTCAGTTCTGAGGGAGTGCCGCACTGTCAGAGGGTCAGTGCTGAGGGAGTGCCGCACTGTCAGAGGGTCAGTGCTGAGGGAGTGCCGCACTGTCAGAGGGTCAGTGCTGAGGGAGTGCCGCACTGTCAGAGGGTCAGTGCTGAGGGAGTGCCGCACTGTCAGAGGGTCAGTGCTGAGGGAGTGCCGCACTGTCAGAGGGTCAGTACTGAGGGAGTGCCGCACTGTCAGAGGGTCAGTGCTGAGGGAGTGCCGCACTGTCAGAGGGTCAGTGCTGAGGGAGTTCCGCACTGTCAGAGGGTCAGTGCTGAGGGAGTACCGCACTGTCAGAGGGTCAGTGCTGAGGGAGTTCCGCACTGTCAGAGGGTCAGTGCTGAGGGAGTGCGGCACTGTCAGAGGGTCAGTACTGAGAGAGTGCCGCACTGTCAGAGGGTCAGTGCTGAGGGAGTGCCGCACTGTCAGAGGGTCAGTGCTGAGGGAGTGCCGCACTGTCATAGGGTCAGTGCCGAGGGAGTGCCGCACTGTCAGAGGGTCAGTACTGAGGGAGTGCTGCACTCTCAGAGGGTCAGTACTGAGAGAGTGCCGCACTGTCATAGGGTCAGTGCTGAGGGAGTGCCGCACTGTCAGAGGGTCAGTACTGAGGGAGAGCCGCACTGTCAGAGGGTCAGTGCTGAGGGAGTGCCGCACTGTCATAGGGTCAGTGCCGAGGGAGTGCCGCACTGTCAGAGGGTCAGTACTGAGGGAGTGCTGCACTCTCAGAGGGTCAGTGCTGAGGGAGTGCCGCACTGTCATAGGGTCAGTGCTGAGGGAGTGCTGCACTGTCAGAGGGTCAGTACTGAGGGAGAGCCGCACTGTCAGACGGTCAGTGCTGAGGGAGTGTCGCACTGTCAGAGGGTCAGTGCTGAGGGAGTGCCGCACTGTCAGAGGGTCAGTGCTGAGGGAGTGCCGCACTGTCAGAGGGTCAGTTCTGAGGGAGAGCCGCACTGTCAGAGGGTCGGTGCTGAGGGAGAGCCGCACTGTCAGAGGGTCAGTACTGAGGGAGAGCCGCACTGTCAGAGGGTCAGTGCTGAGGGAGTGCCGCACTGTCAGAGGGTCAGTGCTGAGGGAGAGCCGCACTGTCAGAGGGTCAGTTCTGAGGGAGTGCCGCACTGTCAGAGGGTCGGTGCTGAGGGAGTGCCACACTGTCAGAGGGTCAGTGCTGAGGGAGTGCCGCACTGTCAGAGGGTCAGTACTGAGGGAGTGCCGCACTGTCAGAGGGTTAGGATGGTCTGGGATTGGGCAGGAGAAGGTCAGGATGGTGTTAATCTGGGGGCAAGGGTTAGGAGGATGTGTTTGGAGGCGGGGGGGCCCCGGGTGACATCTTTACCCAAGCCAGGCGGTGGGGACCATTGGGGACGGACCGGGGGATGTGTATTGGACACGTGGGTGGTGACCGGAAGCGGATTTTAAGAGTTAACACCAAGGTTTTTGCATGTTTTCCCACCGCTGTTCCATTAAAGCAGACATTTTTAAACCCTGTCGCCTGTTTGGTTGATGCACCAGCTTGTTGTCATGGCAATGAGTGGGCTCCAATGGCTTAGTTGCTAAGAGACCAACATTGTAGATGAGTAACAAACAAAAAATAATGTAAGAATCTTCAGTTGGCACAGGGTGGGCGGTGAGGGAAGAGTTTTACCGTGTATCGCTTTCCCCAAATGACAAGGAAGAGAAACAAATTCCCAATCTCAGCGGCATCGCCGAGGCAGGGAGGTTCAGAACATGGTGACGGCGGGCAGCGAGGGACATTCACGGATTCCCTCCACGGGGCCAACAACAACTGGCTTTTACATCGAGCGGTTCAAAAGCCTCCTCCCCTCCTCGCCCACCACCCCCACCGCCAAGCGCAGCACAGGGAAGCGATCCGCCATCGAAACATCAGGCCCTTCGTGTGCGGGTTAGAACATAGAACATAGAACAGTACAGCACAGAACAGGCCCTTCGGCCCACGATGTTGTGCCGAGCTTTATCTGAAACCAAGATCAAGCTATCCCACTCCCTATCATCCTGGTGTGCTCCATGTGCCTATCCAATAACCGCTTAAATGTTCCTAAAGTGTCTGACTCCACTATCACAGCAGGCAGTCCATTCCACACCCCAACCACTCTCTGAGTAAAGAACCTACCTCTGATATCCTTCCTGTATCTCCCACCACGAACCCTATAGTTATGCCCCCTTGTAATAGCTCCATCCACCCGAGGAAATAGTCTTTGAACGTTCACTCTATCTATCCCCTTCATCATTTTATAAACCTCTATTAAGTCTCCTCTCAGCCTCCTCCGCTCCAGAGAGAACAGCCCTAGCTCCCTCAACCTTTCCTCATAAGACCTACCCTCCAAACCAGGCAGCATCCTGGTAAATCTCCTCTGCACTCTTTCCAGCGCTTCCACATCCTTCTTATAGTGAGGTGACCAGAACTGCACACAATATTCCAAATGTGGTCTCACCAAGGTCCAGTACAGATGCAGCATAACCCCACGGCTCTTAAACTCCAACCCCCTGTTAATAGATGTGCAGGTTAGGGGGATTGGCCATGCTAAATTGTCCCCTTACTGTCCAAAGATGTGCGCGTTAGGTAGATTGGCCATGCTAAATTGTCCCCTTAGTGTCCAATGATGTGTAGGTTAGGTGGATTGGCCATGCTAAATTGGCCCTCAGTGTCCAAAGATGTGTAAGTTGAGTGGATTGGCCGTGCTAAATTGCCCCTGAGTGTCCAAAGATGTGCAGTTTACGTGGATTGGCCATGCTAAATTGCCCCTTAGTGTCCAAAGATGTGCAGGTTAGGGGGATTGGCCATGCTAAATTGCCCCTTAGTGTCCAAAGATGTGCAGGTTAGGGGGATTGGCCATGCTAAATTGCCCCTTAGTGTCCGAAGATGTGCGGGTTAGGTGGATTGGCCATGATAAATTGCTCCTTAGTGTCCAAAGATGTGCAGGTTAGGTGGATTGGCCATGCTAAATTGCCCCTTCGTGTCCGAAGATGTGCAGGTTAGGTGGATTTGCCATGCTAAATTGCCCCTTAGTGTCCAAAGATGTGCAGGTTAGGTGGATTGGCCATGCTAAATTGCCCCTTAGTGTCCAAAGATGTGCAGGTTAGGGGGATTAGTGGGGTAAATACGTGGGGTTATGGGAATAGGGCCTTGGGTAAGATGCAGTCTGAGATGTCTTTGAGTGTAAAGTCATCGTGGCAGGATCATCAGTAAATGTCAAACCTCTGAGTCCTGCTGTGGACCTGAACCCACAACCTGAGTGAGAGTGTTGGCCATTCGCCCACAGCTGCCACGGACTGGTCACCTTCAGAAATTTTATGAAAGCTGCTTAAATGTGGGACTTTTATTCCGCGCGAGCCTTCAGAGTTGAATAACAGCGCAGACGCTTGTATTCTAATACATTGCATAATACTATTCATGTACATTATCCCTCGTCCCAGATACACATGGGACTCACACACAGAGTATGTGTGTGTGCAAAAACAGTAGGTCAAATACCAGAACTAATTCCTTGTTACTGAGTAAATACCTCAGGTGGAGGGTTGACATTTATTGACGATGCTGCCATGATGCTGAGAGTAATCTCAGACTGCCCAAATTGATTTTAATACTGGGTTCCCACTGCAGAGTTTCTCACAAGTTGTTTCATCCATAATTGACTCAGCATTACTTTGTTCCAGTCATCTCACCACTCCCCCCCCCTCTCCCACTCTAGTTCACACGCTGAGGAGAGGCGTGTGGGCCCCTCCCCCCCGCCGCCCCCACCCACACGCCTCTCCTCAGCGTGTTAACTGGAGTCCATGAGAACCTGGGACTGTTCTCCTTAAAGTTTATTCCTAAGTGTCACAAGTACACTGCAATGAAGTTCCTGTGAAAATCCCCCTCGTCGCCACACACTCCGGCGCCTGTTCGGGTAACACTGAGGGGGAATTTAGCACAGCCCAATGCACCCTAACCCCGCACGTCTTTGGGAGGAAACGGGAGCACTCGGAGGAAACCCACGCAGACACGGGGAGAATGTGCAGACTCCGCACAGACAGTGACCCAAGCCGGACGAATGTGGGACTCGCTGCCACAGGGAGTGGGGAGAATGTGGGACTCGTTCCCACGGGGAGTGGGGGAGAATGTGGGACTCGCTCCCTCAGGGAGTTGGGAGAATGTGGGACTCGCTCCCACAGGGAGTTGAGAGAATGTGGGACTCGCTCCCACGGGGAATGGGGGAGAATGTGGGACTCGCTCCCACGGGGGAATGGGGGAGAATGTGGGACTCGTTCCCACGGGGGAGTGGGGAGAATGTGGGACTCACTCCCACAGGGAGTGGGGAGAATGTGGGACTCACTCCCACAGGGAGTGGGGAGAATGTGGGACTCGCTCCCACGGGGAGTGGGGAGAATGTGGGACTCACTCCCACGGGGAGTGGGGGAGAATGTGGGACTCGCTCCCACGGGGGAGTGGGGGAGAATGTGGGACTCGTTCCCACGGGGGAGTGGGGAGAATGTGGGACTCACTCCCACAGGGAGTGGGGAGAATGTGGGACTCACTCCCACGGGGAGTGGGGGAGAATGTGGGACTCGCTCCCACGGGGAGTGGGGGGAATGTGGGACTCGCTCCCACAGGGGAGTGGGGAGAATGTGGGACTCGCTCCCACGGGGAGTGGGGGAGAATGTGGAACTCGCTCCCACAGGGGAGTGGGGAGAATGTGGGACTCGCTCCCACGGGGAGTGGGGGAGAATGTGGGACTCGCTCCCACGGGGAGTGGGGGAGAATGTGGGACTCGTTCCCACGGGGGAGTGGGGAGAATGTGGGACTCGCTCCCACAGGGGAGTGGGGAGAATGTGGGACTCGCTCCCACGGGGAGTGGGGGAGAATGTGGGACTCGCTCCCACGGGGAGTGGGGGAGAATGTGGGACTCACTCCCACAGGGAGTGGGGAGAATGTGGGACTCGCTCCCATGGTAAATACTCAAGGCAAACAGTACAGCACAGGCACAGGCCCTTCGGCCCTTCAAGTCTATGCTGATCATGATGCCCTAACGAAACTAAAAAAAAATCTTCTGCCCTTACTCGGTCTCCCTCTATTCATGGACCCATCCAGATGCCTCTTAAACGTTGCTAATGTGTCCGCTTCCACCACCTCCTCTGGCAGCGCGTTCCAGGCACCCACCACTCTCTGCGTGAAAACCTTCCCCCGCACATCCCCCTTAAACTTTCCCGCTCCCTTTCTAATTGTCATTTGCTTTCAGGTCAATTACGTTGAGGGCGGGTTTTTCCCGTTGTGCTATCCGAAACCGGAAAATCCCGCCTGAGGTCAACGGACCATCCCATGGTCCGCCCCTCGCCCGCTCCGATTCCCGTGGCGAGGGGAACGGGAAAATACGCCCCAGACTGTCTACTCAAACATCGTAGAATCGATGGAAAGCTGTTCAGCGTTGCTCACCTGAGATCCGGGACAATGGTTCCCCAAGACATCACCGGACAGTATCACTAATGTTACTGGACCAGGACGGCACGGTGCCTCACAGCGCCAGGGACCAGCTTGGGTCACTGTCCATGTGGGGTCTGCACATTCTCCCCATGTCCGCGTGAGTTTCCTCCGGGTGCTCCGGTTCCCTCCCACAGTCCCCCAATGCCGACGCTATAGTTAAGAAAGCTCCACCAACGCCTCTACTTTCTCAGAAGACTAAGGAAATTTGGCATGTCAGCTACGACTCTCACCAACTTTTACAGATGCCCCATAGAAAGCATTCTTTCTGGTTGTATCACAGCTTGGCCTGGGGCTCCTGCTCTGCCCAAGACCACAAGGAACTACAAAAGGTGGTGAATGTAGCCCAATCCATCACGCAAACCAGCCTCCCATCCATTGACTCTGTCTACACTTCCCGCTGCCTCGGGGAAAAGCAGCCAGCATAATTAAGGATCCCACGCACCCCGAACATTCTCTCTTCCACCTTCTTCCATCGGGAAAAAGATACAAAAGTCTGAGGTCACGTACCGACCGACTCAAGAACAGCTTCTTCCCTGCTGCTGTCAGACTTTTGAATGGACCTACCTCGCATTAAGTTGATCTTTCTCTACACCCCGAGCTGTGACTGTAACACTACATTCTGCTCCCTCTCCATTCCTTCTCTATGAATGGTATGCTTTGTCTGTATAGCGCGCAAGAAACAATACTTTTCACTGTGTCCCAGTACATGTGACAATAATAAATCAAATCTATGTACTCTATGAACGGTATACTTTGTCTGTATAGGGCGCAAGAAACAATACTTTTCATTGTATCCCAGTACATGTGACAATAATAATTCAAATGAAACCACACAGTCCGAAAGACGTGCTGGATAGGGTGGATTGTCCGTGCTAAATTCTCCCTCAGTGTTACCCGAACAGGCGCCGGAGTGTGGCGACTGGGGGATTTTCACAGTAACTTCATAGAACATAGAACAGTACAGCACAGAACAGGCCCTTCGGCCCACGATGTTGTGCCGAGCTTTATCTGAAACCAAGATCAAGCTATCCCACTCCCTATCATCCTGGTGTGCTCCATGTGCCTATCCAATAACCGCTTAAATGTTCCTAAAGTGTCTGACTCCACTATCACTGCAGGCAGTCCATTCCACACCCCAACCACTCTCTGCGTGAAGAACCTACCTCTGATATCCTTCCTGTATCTCCCACCATGAACCCTATAGTTATGCCCCCTTGTAATAGCTCCATCCACCCGAGGAAATAGTCTTTGAACGTTCACTCTATCCATCCCCTTCACCATTTTATAAACCTCTATTAAGTCTCCCCTCAGCCTCCTCCGCTCCAGAGAGAACAGCCCTAGCTCCCTCAACCTTTCCTCATAAGACCTACCCTCCAAACCAGGCAGCATCCTGGTAAATTTCCTTGCAGTGTTAATGTACGCCTAACTTGCGACACTAATAAATAAACTTTAAACTTTAAAAAGCAAATAAGGGGAGTGAAGAGGGAGTATGATCGGAGAGTGACAGCTAACAGAAAAGGGAATCGGAAAGTCCTCTGTGGGCACATAAAGGGTAAAAGGGTGGTAGATGGAGTAAGACCAAGACGTAACCTAACAGGGGAGAGAGGCCTGGACACGGTGGGGGCAGCTGAGGTAGTTTATAAGTACTTTGCACCTGTATTTACCAAGGAAGAAGCTGCTACCCAGACTATGGTGAAACTCACCAGGTGAGTTTAAAATTGACGAGGAGGAGAATCGGCTGTCTGTACTGAGGGACCAGATGAGACACGTCCCAGGATTTTGATTTGATTTATTGTTGTCACATGTATTATACAGACAAAGCATACCGTTCATCGAGTACATAGATTTGATTTATTATTGTCACATGTATTGGGATACAGTGAAAAGTATTGTTTCTTGCGCGCTATACAGACAAAGCATACCGTTCATAGAGTATATTCATTTGATTTATTATTGTCACGTGTATGTGTCACATGTCACATGCTGTAAACCTTTCTGACTCTATAAAGCATTTAGACAGTTCCATGGGTACGATGGGTACAGGGGGATATGGGCCAAACGCGGGCAATTGGGAATAGATTCGGAGTTTTTAAAAAAGGAGCGACATGGACAAGTTGGGCCGAAGGGCCAGTTTCCATGCTGTAAACCTCTATGACTCTATGTACTGGGATACGGTGAAAAGTATTGTTTCTTGCGCGCTATACAGACAAAGCATACCGTTCATAGAGTACATAGATTTGATTTATTATTGTCACATGCATTGGGATACAATGAAATGTATTGTTTCTTGCGCCCCATACAGACAAAGCATACCGTTCATAGAGTATATAGATTTGATTTATTATTGTCACACGTATTAGTATGCAGTGAAAAGTTTAGAAACATAGAAACATGGAAAAACTACAGCACAAAACAGGCCCTTCGGCCCCACAAGTTGTGCCGAACATATCCCTACCTTTTAGGCCTACCTATAACCCTCCATCCTATTAAGTCCCATGTACTCATCCAGGAGTCTCTTAAAAGTCCCGATTGAGTTTGCCTCCACCACCACTGACGGCAGCCGATTCCACTCGCCCACCACCCTCTGTGTGAAAAACTTACCCCTAACATTTCCCCTGTACCTACCCCCCAGCACCTTAAACCTGTGTCCTCTCGTAGCAGCCATTTCCACCCTGAGAAAAAGCCTCTGAGAGTCCACCCGATCTATGCCTCTCAACATCATATATACCTCTATTAGGTCTCCTCTCATCCTACGTCTCTCCAAGGAGAAAAGACCGAGCTCCCTCAGCCTATCCTCATAAGGCATGCCACTCAATCCAGGCAACATCCTTGTAAATCCCCTCTGCACCCTTTCAATCTTTTCCACATCCTTCCTGTAATGAGGTGACCAGAACTGAGCACAGTACTCCAAGTGGGGTCTGATGAGGGTCTTCTATAGCTGCATCATTATCCCCGGACTCCTAAACTCAATCTCTCGATTGATAAAGGCCAGCACACCATACGCCTTCTTAACCACCTCCTCCACCTGCGGGGCCGATTTTAGAGTCCTATGGACCCGGACCCCAAGGTCCTTCTGATCCTCTACAGTACTAAGAGTCTTTCCCTTTATATTGTACTCCTTCATCCCATTTGACCTGCCAAAATGGACCACTATGCACTTATCTGGGTTGAAGTCCATCTGCCACTTCTCTGCCCAGTCTTGCATCCTATCTATGTCCCTCTGTAACTTTTGACATCCCACCAGACTATCCACAACCCCACCAACCTTCGTGTCGTCGGCAAACTTACCAACCCAACCCTCCACTTCCTCATCCAGGTCATTTATGAAAATGACAAACAGCAAGGGTCCCAAAACAGATCCCTGGGGCACACCACTGGTGACCGACCTCCATTTAGAGAAAGTTAAGTTTATTTTATTAGTGTCACAAGTAAGGCTTACATTAACACTGCAATGAAGTCACTGTGAAATTCCCCTAGTCGCTACAGTCCGGCGCCTGTTTGGGTCAGTGCACCCTAACCCGCACATCTTTGGACTGTGGGAAGAAACCGGAGCACCCGGAGGATACCCACGCAGACACGGGGAGAACGTGCAGACTCCACACAGACAGTGACCCAAGCCGGGAATCGAACCCGGGTCCCTGGCACTGTGAGGCAGCAGTGCTAACCCGCTGTGCCACCGTGCCGCCCAGTATTATTTTCTTGCGCACTGTACAGACAAAGCATACCGTTCATAGAGTAGGAAACAGGAGAACTTCTTACTGGGGGGAATTCTGGATGAAACTAATAGTCAGATGGACAAATACGGGTTGACTAAGGAAAGCCTGCGCGGATTTGTTGAGGGAAAATCGTGTTCAACTAACGTAGAGATTTTCGGGAGGTAACAGAGAGGGTTGATGAGGGCAATTCTGTTGATGCGGTTTTCCAAAAGACACAGTTCAGCAAAACTGACCTGTGAGCAAAGTAATAGCTTGTGGAATAAAAGGACAGCAGCAATGTGGATATGGTATAGGCTGAGTGACAGGATACAGAGTATAGTATACTTCATGGAGTTTAGAAGGATGAGGGGGGAATCTCATAGAAACTTACAGAATACTGGAAGGCCTGGATAGAGTAGACATGGGAAAGGTATTTCCATTAGTATTTGATTTGACCTGATTTATTATTGTCACATGTATTAGTATACGGTGAAAAGTATTGATTCTTGCGCGCCATATGACACTAAAGTCGGTGGAGTTGTAGACAGTGCGGAGGGAAGTGGCAGGTTACAGAGGGACATAGATAAGCTGCAGAGCTGGGCTGAGAGGTGGCAAATGGAGTTTAATGCGGAAAAGTGTGAGGTGATTCACTTTGGAAGGAGTAACAGGAATACAGAGTACTGGGCTAATACTTGGTAGTGTGGATGAACAGAGGGATCTGGGTGTCCATGGGCGGTACGGTAGCACAGTGGTTAGTACTGCTGCTTCACAGCTCCAGGGTCCCGGGTTCGATTCCCGGCTCGGGTCACTGTCTGTGTGGAGTTTGCACATTCTCCTCGTGTCTGCGTGGGTTTCCTCCGGGTGCTCCGGTTTCCTCCCACAGTCCAAAGATGTGCGGGTTAGGTTGATTGGCCAGGTTAAAAATTGCCCCTTAGAGTCCTGGGATGCGTAGGTTAGAGGGATTAGCGGGTAAAATATGTGGGGGTAGGGCCTGGGTGGGATTGTGGTCGGTGCAGACTCGATGGGCCGAATGGCCTCCTTCTGCACTGTAGGGTTTCTATGATTCTATGATGTGCATAGATCCCTAAAGTTGGCACCGAGGTTGATAGGGTTGTTAAGAAGGCGCATGGTGTGTTAGCTTTTATTGGTAGAGGGATTGAGTTTCGGAGCCAGGAGGTCATGCTGCAACTGTACAAAACTCTGGTGCGGCCGCACTTGGAGTATTGCGTACAGTTCTGGTCGCCGCATTATAGGAAAGATGTGGAAGCTTTGGAAAGGGTGCAGAGGAGATTTACCAGGATGTTGCCTGGTATGGTGGGAAAATCGTATGAGGAAAGGCTGAGGGGCTTGAGGTTGTTTTCGTTAGAGAGAAGAAGGTTAAGAGGTGACTTAATAGAGGCATACCAGATGATCAGAGGATTAGATAGGGTGGATAGTGAGAGCCTTTTTCCTCAGATGGTGATGGCTAGCACGAGGGGACATAGCTTTAAATTGAGGGGTGAGAGATATAGGACAGATGTCAGAGGTAGGTTCTTTACTCAGAGAGTAGTAAGGGCGTGGAATGCCCTGCCTGCAGCAGTAGTGGACTCGCCAACATTAAGAGCATTCAAATGGTTATTGGATAAACATATGGATGATATTGGAATAGTGTAGATTAGAGGGGCTTTAGATTGGTACCACTGGTCGGCGCAACATCGAGGGCCGAAGGGCCTGTACTGCGCTGTAATGTTCTACGTTCTATAAGAACTAGGAGCAGGAGTGGGCCATCTGGCCCCTCGAGCCTACTCCGCCATTCAATAAGATCATGGCTGATCTTTTCGTGGACTCAGCTCCACTTACCCGCCCACTCACCATCACCCTTAATTCCTTTACTGTTCAAAAATCTATCTATCCTTGCCTATCCTATACAGACAAAGCATACCGTTCATAGAGGAGGAAAGGACAGAGTGCAGAATGTAGTGTTACAGTCATAGCTAGGGTGTAGAGAAAGATCAACTTAATGCAAGTTGACAGGTGGAGGCTTTGGAGGGAGTGCAGACAGGGTTTAGCAGGGTGTTGCCTGGTATGGAGGGTATTAGCTACGAGGGGAGATTGAATAAACTGGTATTGTTCTCCCTGGAAAGACGGAGGCTGAGAGGTGACCCGATAGAAGTTTATAAAATTATGAGGGGTGTGGATAGGGTGAAGAGTTGGAAGCTTTTTCCCAGGGGCAGAAATGACAATTACAGGGGGCACAAGTTCAAGATAAGGGGGGAAAGGTTCAGTGGGGATGTGCGGGGGGGGAGTTTTTCACACAGAGGGTGGTGGGGGCCTGGAATGCACTGCCATGTGAGGGGGTTGGGGCAGACACATGAGCCACATTTGAGACTTATCTGGATAGACACACATGAACAGACGGGGAATAGAGGGTTACAGGCGGTTGGTCTGGATAGGACAATGTGATCGGCGCAGGAGGGCCGAAGGGCCTGTTCCTGTGCTGTACTGTTCTTTGTTCTTCGTCCATTCAAAAGTCTGATGGCAGCAGGGAAGAAGTTGTTCTTGAGTTGATTTGTATTTGACCTCAAACTTTTGTATCTTTTTCCCGACGGAAGAAGAGAGAATGTCCGGGGTGCGTGGGGGTCCTTGATTATGCTGGCTGCTTTTCCCGAGGCAGCGGGAAGTGTAGACAGAGTCAATGGATGGGAGGCTGGTTTGCGTGATGGATTGGGCTACATTCATGAACTTTTGTAGTTCCTTGTGGTCTTGGGCAGAGCAGGAGCCCAGATCAAGCTGTGATACAACCAGAAAGGATGCTTTCTATGGTTACGGGCAAGAGGCAGGAGAATGTGATTGAGAAACTTATTAGCCATGATTGAATGGCGGAGCAGACTCGATGGGCTGAATGGCCTAATTCTGCTCCTATATCTTATGTTAGGGGTTAATGGATGTTTCTCGGGCTGGAGGTAGGTTTGTAGTGGAGTTTCCCAGGGGTCAGTATTGGGACCCTTGCTCTTCCCAGAACCGTGAGGAGAATGGTGCAGAACTTCAGAAGGACATTTTGGAAGTCTAAAGGTGGAGAAGGTGGACAGGTGGAAGATAAAGTTCAATGTGGAAAAATGTGAGGTGATTTATTTAATCTCAAACAATGACGAGACAGTGTACAGGAAAGAGATAGAGAACCTGGTGAACTGGTGTGGCAACAATAATCTCTCCCTCAATGACAACAAAACAAAGGAGATTGTCATCGACTTCAGGAAGCGTAAAGGAGAACATGCCCCTGTCTACATCAACGGGGACGAAGTAGAAAGGGTCGAGAGCTTCAAGTTTCTCAGAGTCCAGATCACCAACAACCTGTCCTGGTCCCCCCCATGCTGACACTATAGTTAAGAAAGCCCCACCAATACCTCTACTTTCTCAGAAGACTAAGGAAATTTGGCATGTCCACTACGACTCTCACCAACTTTTAAAGATGCCCCATAGAAAGCATTCTTTCTGGTTGTATCACAGCTTGGTATGGGGCTCCTGCTCTGCCCAAGACCACAAGGAACTACAAAAGGTCGTGAATGTAGCCCAATCCATCACGCAAACCAGCCTCCCATCCATTGACTCTGCCTACACTTCCCGCTGCCTCGGGAAAAGCAGCCAGCATAATCAAGGACCCCACACACCCCGGACATTCTCTCCTCCACCTTCTTCCGTCGGGAAAAAGATACAAAAGTCTGAGGTCATATCATGTACCAACCGACTGAAGAACAGCTTCTTCCCTGCTGCCGTCAGACTTTTGAATGGACCTACCTCGCATTAAGTTGATCTTTCTCTACACCCTAGCTATGACTGTAAGGCTACATTCTGCACTCTCTCCTTTCCTTCTCTATGAACGGTATGCTTTGTCTGTACAGCGCGCAGGAAACAATACTTTTCACTGTGTCCTAGTACATGTGACAATAATAAATCAAATCTATGTACTCTATGAACAGTATGCTTTGCATAACGTGCAAGAAACAATACTTTTCACTGTCATAGAATCCTACAGTGCAGAAAGAGGCCATTCAGCCCATCGGGTCTGCACCAACCACAATCCCACCCTGGCCCTATCCACATATCCCTACATATTTACCCACTCACCCCTCTAACCTATGCATCCCGGGACACTAAGGGGCAATTTAGAATGGCCAATCAACCTAGCCCGCACATCTTTGGGCTGTGGGAGGAAACCGGAGCACCCGGAGGGAACCCACTATGTACTCTATGAACGGTATGCTTTGTCTGTATAGCGCGCAAGAAACAATACTTTTCGCTGTATACTAATACGTCACAATAATAAATCAAATCAAAGTTTTCTCGGAAGACCGTGGAGACACATTATAAAGTAAAGGGTATAAATCTAAACGGACTGAGAGCACAGGTTGACAGAACAGTTAACAGTATCCTCGGTTTTACTAACTGTGGCACAGCGTTCAAGAGTAAGTAGGTTATTTTGAACTTCTACAAGGCATGAGTCAGATCTTAGCTGGAAGATTGTGCGCAGTTCTGGGCGCCACACCATCGGAAGGATGTGAAATCACTGCCGAGAGTGCGGAAGAGGTTCACAAGAATCGTTCCAGGGATGAGAAACTTTACTCTTTTTGGGGCGGCACGGTGGCACAGTGGGTTAGCGCTGCTGCCTCACAGCGCCAGGGACCCGGGTTCAATCCCAGCGGCACGGTGGCACAGTGGGTTAGTGCTGCTGCCTCACAGCTCCAGGGACCCGGGTTCAATCCCAGCGGCACAGTGGCACAGTGGGTTAGCACCGCTGCCTCACAGCGCCAGGGACCCGGGTTCGATTCCCGGCCTCGGGTCACTGTCTGTGCGGAGTCTGCGTGTTCTCCCCGTGTCTGCGTGGGTTTCCTCCGGATGCTCCGGTTTCCCCCCACACTCGGAAAGACGTGCTGGTTAGGGTGCTAAATTCTCCCTCAGTGTTACCCGAACATGTGCCGGGAGTGTGGCGACGAGGGGATTTTCGGAGTAACTTCATTGCAGTGTTAATGTAAGTCTACTTGTGACACTAATTTAATCCAGATAAATGCGAAGTGATGCATTTTGGAAGAACCAATGTAGGGGAGAGTTATGCAATAAATGGCAGAGCCATCAAGAGTATAGAAACACAGAGGGACCGAGGTGTGCAAGTCCACAAATCCTTGAAGGTGGCAGCACAGGTGGAGAAGGTGGTGAAGAAGGCATATGGTATGCTTGCCTTTATAGGACGGGGTGTAGTGTATAAAAGTTGGAGTCTGATGATGCAGCTGTATAGAACGCTGGTTAGGCCACATTTGGAGTACTGCGTCCAGTTCTGGTCGCCGCACTACCAGAAGGACGTGGAGGCTTTAGAGAGAGTGCAGAGAAGGTTTACCAGGATGTTGCCTGGTATGGAGGGTCTTAGCTATGAGGAGAGATTGGGTAAACTGGGCTTGTTCTCCCTGGAAAGACGGAGAATGAGGGGAGATCTAATAGAGGTGTACAAGATTATGAAGGGTATAGATAGGGTGAACAGTGGGAAGCTTTTTCCCAGGTCGGAGGTGATGATCACGAGGGGTCACGGGCTCAAGGTGAGAGGGGCGAAGTATAACTCAGATATCAGAGGGATGTTTTTTTACACAGAGGGTGGTGGGGGCCTGGAATGCGCTGCCAAGTAGGGTGGTGGAGGCAGGCACGCTGACATCGTTTAAGACTTACCTGGATAGTCACATGAGCAGCCTGGGAATGGAGGGATACAAACGAATGGTCGAGTTGGACCAAGGAGCGGCACAGGCTTGGAGGGCCGAAGGGCCTGTTTCCTGTGCTGTACTGTTCTTTGTTCCTTGTTCTTTAATAAATAAACTTTAAACTTTAGTTACGAGGCGAGATTGGAGAGTTTGGAACTGTTCTCCTTGGGCAGAAGAAGAGGAGATATGAGAGAGAGAGATGTTCAAAAGCATGAGTGGACTGGACAGAATAGATCGGGAGAAATTTTTCCCGCTCGGAAAAGGATGGAGAACGAGAGGGCGCAAGATTTAAAGTGATTTGCAAGAGAAGCAAATGCGACGTGAGAGAAAATGTCATCGCCCAGAGGGTGGTTGGGGTCTGGAACACGCTGCCTGGAAGTGTAGCGAAGGCAGGTGTGGTGGGGCGGCACGGTGGCACAGTGGGTTAGCGCTGCTGCCTCACAGCGCCAGGGCCCCGGGTTCAATCCCAGCGGCATGGTGGCACAGTGGGTTAGCGCTGCTGCCTCACAGCGCCAGGGCCCCGGGTTCAATCCCAGCGGCACGGTGGCACAGTGGGTTAGCGCCGCTGCCTCACAGCGCCAGGGACCCGGGTTCAATCCCAGCGGCACGGTGGCACAGTGGGTTAGTGCCGCTGCCTCACAGCGCCAGGGACCCGGGTTCGATTCCCGGCCTCGGGTCACTGCCTGTGCGGAGTCTGCACGTTCTCCCCGTGTCTGCGTGGGTATCCTCCGGGTGCTCCGGTTTCCTCCCACAGTCTGAAAGACGTGCTGGTTAGGTTGATTGGCCATGCTAAAATTGAGCCTAGCGTCAGCGGGACGAGCAGGGTAAATCTGCGGGGTGACAGGAATAGGGCCTGGGTGGGATTGTGGGGGTTGCAGGCTCGATGGGCTGAATGGCCTCTTTCTGCACAGTAGGGATTCTATGATTCTAGGTTCAATCGAGGCATTCAAGAGGGCATAGAACATAGAACAGTACAGCACAGAACAGGCCCTTCGGCCCACAATGTTGTGCCGAGCTTTATCTGAAACCAAGATCAAGCTATCCCACTCCCTATCATCCTGGTGTGCTCCATGTGCCTATCCAATAACCGCTTAAATGTCCCTAAAGTGTCTGACTCCACTATCACTGCAGGCAGTCCATTCCACACCCCAACCACTCTCTGCGTAAAGAACCTACCTCTGATATCCTTCCTATATCTCCCACCACGAACCCTATAGTTATGCCCCCTTGTAATAGCTCCATCCACCCGAGGAAATAGTCTCTGAACGTTCACTCTATCTATCCCCTTCATCATTTTATAAACCTCTATTAAGTCTCCCCTCAGCCTCCTCCGCTCCAGAGAGAACAGCCCGAGCTCCCTCAACCTTTCCTCATAAGACCTACCCTCCAAACCAGGCAGCATCCTGGTAAATCTCCTCTGCACTCTTTCCAGCGCTTCCACATCCTTCTTATAGTGAGGCATTGGGTGATTATTTGAACAGAAACAATGTGTTGGGATACAGGAAGAAAGCAGGGAAATGGCAGTAAATCATGATGCTCACTGAGAGAGACAGTGCAGACAGGATGGGCTGAATGGCCTCCCTCTGCGCTATAACAATTCTGTGATATAGAAAGGCAGGAGGTTTCGGAGACTGTGAGCAGTCAGCAAAACGGTAAGCCAAAGACACTTTGTAAAATACAATTTCACATGGAAAGCAAGATCCGAAATCATCCTAAATCATCAGAATAGAAGAGCAGGGATGTACTTCTGAGGCTGTATGGGGCTCTGCTCAGACCCACGGCACGGTAGCACAGTGGTTAGCACTGCTGCTTCACAGCTCCAGGGACCTGGGTTCGATTCCCGGCTCGGGTCACTGTCTTGTGTGGAGTTTGCACATTCTCCTCGTGTCTGCGTGGGTTTCCTCCGGGTGCTCCGGTTTCCTCCCACAGTCCAAAGATGTGCGGGTTAGGTTGATTGGCCGTGCTAAAATTGCCCCTTAGTTTCCTGAGATGCGTAGGTTAGTGGGATTAGTGGATGGGATGTGGGGGTAGGACCTGGGTGGGATTGTGGTCGGTGCAGACTCGATGGGCCGAATGGCCTCTTTCTGCACTGTCGGATTCTATGATCTATGGTTCTATGATCATTTGGAGTATCGTGAGCAGTTTTGGGCCCCGTATCTAAGGAAGGATGTGCTGGCCTCGGAAAGGGTCCAGAGGAGGTTCACAAGAATGATCCCTGGAATGAAGAGCTTGTCGTATGAGGAACGGGTTGAGGACTCTGGGTCTGTACTCGATGGAGTTTAGAAGGATGCGGGGGGGAGGGATCTTATTGAAACTTACAGGATACTGCGAGGCCTGGATAGAGTGGACGTGGAGAGGATGTTTCCACTAGTAGGAAAAACTAGAACCAGAGGGCACAACCTCAGGCTAAAGGGACGATCCTTTCAAACAGAGATGAGGAGGAATTTCTCCAGCCAGAGGGTGGTGAATCTGTGGAACTCTTTGCCGCAGAGGCGGCCGGGTCACTGAGTGTCTTTAAGACAGAGATAGATAGGGTCTTGATTAATGAGGGGATCAGGGGGTTATGGGGAAAAGGCGGGAGAATGGGGATGAGAAAAATATCAGCCGTGATTGAATGGGGGAGCAGACTCGATGGGCCGAGTGGCCTCATTCTGCTCCTGTGTCTTGTGGTCTTGTCTAACGGCCCCACACGGGGGTCACCCACCAACATCAACAGAATTCAGCACCTCACCCCTGGGAGGGAGGGAATCGGAAGACTTTTACTCTCAGTGGCAGCAGCGCGTGAGCCAGGGGGTGAGCGGGTGAAAGAGGGAGGGGGGGCCAGACGAGGGAGAGGGGTGAGGGTGGCAGGCGAGAGACAGGTGCAGGTGAGGGAGGAAGGGGGGGGGTGGGGGGTGGCGTTGGGCATGTGAGGGATAAGCGAAAGGGAGCGGGTCTGAGCAAGAGCAGGGTGCGGGAGAAGGGGAGTGGACGGGGGATGGCGTGAGGGTGAGGGAGAGGGAAGAGGGTGAGGGAGGAAGTGTGAGGGAAGAGGGTGCAGGCGAGGGGGAGGTTGTGGGTGAGGGAGCGGCTGCGGGCAGGGGATAGGGTGCAGGCGAGGGGGAGGTTGTGGGTGAGGGAGCGGCTGCGGGCAGGGGATAGGGTGCAGGCGAGGGGGAGGTTGTGGGTGAGGGAGCGGCTGCGGGGAAGGGATAGGGTGCAGGCGAGGGAAGGGTTTGGAGGTCCATTTGTGACGTGTGGTGTTAGAATGTAACCGGTGACAACTTTGCATTGGACGTAATGTGACCAATGGGAGCAGGATGTAAGGGTCAGCTGACCCAGTGAACCATGGAATCCATGACAGAGTGATGTCATAGTCAGCTGACCAGCTGATTCGCGACAAATAAGGAACTATGGTGAATTGTGGGGAGTTTGCAGTGGCCCAGGGCGAGGCCCCAAGTTTGGAGTAATGAAGTTTCATTATTAAACCCGTTCTTTGATTGAAAAGTTGGAGTAAGTTTTGTTGTATTTTCATTAGCTTCATTTCAAAGAGTTCCTTCTGAAGGAACATTTGGGTCGCTTACAAATGCTACTGATTTTCACACATTTAAACTTCATGGAAATGAGAAATACATTTCAATATTTGGTCAAGAATTATAAGGTTATACGCTGCATTAACGGCATTGGCTGAAAAATAGCACAGCTTTACTCTGTATCTAACCCTGTGCTGTACCTGTCCTGGGAGTGTTTGGTGGGGGACAGTGTAGAGAGAGCTTTACTCTGTATCTAACCCCGTGCTGTACCTGTCCTGGGAGTGTTTGATGGGGGACAGTGTAGAGGGAGCTTTACTCTGTATCTAACCCCGTGCTGTACCTGTCCTGGGAGTGTTTGATGGGGGACAGTGTAGAGGGAGCTTTACTCTGTATCTAACCCCGTGCTGTACCTGTCCTGGGAGTGTTTGATGGGGGACAGTGTAGAGGGAGCAAGTTTATTGATTGAAGATTCTGACCCTTTGCAAACGCCCCCCTCACAATGACAGCTGCTGTTCTTTGGTTGGGAACCTTCAGGGGCACCAGCCAAAACTATGAGTCGAAAGCATCATGCAAGTGGGGATGTGGGCACCTCTGAATCCACAGTGATCCAGTCAGCGTTCGGTCGTCAACCTAGTCAACCTTCTCCGTGTGAGTCACGGTGACAGGTCTCAACCGCCAGGAACTGAGGGTGTCTCTCACACACACAGAGAACTGAGCCCTCTGAATAGCAGCTGTGTCACACAGTGAGAGATAAACTTCTCAGCACCTGTCCCTCACCCCCCCCACTGACATCAAACCCCCCGCTGCGGCTCCGCTGACTGGGTGGGTGGCACCCCCCCCATCTCGAAGTCAGGGTGTCGTTGGTTCAAGGACCTTTCCGGGCATTTCAGCCCCATTAGCAGGGATGACACTGTGTCCGTGAGTGCTAGAGGGTGGCACAGTGGGTTAGCGCTGCTGCCTCACAGCGCCAGGGACCCGGGTTCAATCCCAGCGACACAGTGGGTTAGCGCTGCTGCCTCACAGCGCCAGGGATCCGGTCTCTATTCCCAGCTTGGGTCACTGTCTGTGTGGAGTCTGCGTGTTCTCCCCGTGTCTACGTGGGTTTCCTCCGGGTGCTCCGGTTTCCTCCCACAGTCCGAAAGACGTGCTGGTTAGGGTGCTAAATTCTCCCTCAGTGTTACCCGAACAGGCGCCGGAGTGTGGGCGACTAGGAGGATTTTCACAGTAACTTCATTGCAGTGTTAATGTAAGCCTTACTT